>NW_026459114.1:0-1402 GCF_021730395.1 Mercenaria mercenaria
ACACATTTAAAGTAAAAACAAGAGGGCCACGATGGCCCTATATCGCTCACCTGAGTACCATTGCTCTTAACGATAAGATCAAGATTTGACATAGATCACATAGGAATACACTTAAAATATCATCAGGATAAATATTTTCTTGTAACAGTCACTTTTGACCTATGGGTCATGTACTAGTCATAGCCAATCTGCATACCAAGTTTGAGGGTCCTAGGCTCAAATGTTGCATTTTTGTACTAGCATGACTATTCAATACCCTGGAAGACTTAAATAACATTTTAAACCAACCTCATTAGATGCTGCTGGGGTATATTCATTTACATAAAATAAAGGGAGGTAATTTGTCATAAATTCAGTCAAACGTTGATTGTCTGAGTCCATCTGACGGCATAAATGACATTTCAAATTAGTATTTTCATTGGTTACCGAGATATACCCATTTTAATTTGAAATAAAGGGAGGTAATTTGACATGAAATCAGTCCATAGTTATCTACCCTGATTGTCTGAGTCCAACTAATGACAATAATGAAATTTCAAATGAGTCCTATAAGTACTTACTGATATAAATCCATTTTGATTAAAATCAGGGGAAGTAATCAGATACAAAATAACTCCAGAACCTACGATTGGATCTAACAGATTCATCATGGAATCCAAGATTTATTGTTGTTGAAGATATGTTGCAAGTTTGTATCAATTCAAATCATAAATGAAGTCTCTATATTGCTGCAAAAGCCAAAGTAGCAAATTGTGGATCTTTAATGGGCCATAACTCTGGAACCCATGATGGGATTTGGCCAGTTTTCGAAAGAAAGAGATATTATGCCAGTTCAAGTTGTGCGCAAGTTTGATTAAAGTTAATTGCAAAATGTTGTCTCTATCGTGTTCACAAGCAAAATATAGCAAATTTTGGCCTTTTAAGGGACCATAACTCTGAAACCCATGATGGGATCTGTCCAGTTTTCAAAAGGAACCGAGATATTATTCCAATACAAGTTGTGTGCAAGTTTTATCAAAGATGATTGCAAACTGTGGTCTCTATCATGTTCACAAGCCAAAAATAGCAAATTTTGGCCCTTTAAGGGGCCATAACTCTGGAACTCATGATGGGATTTGGCCAGTTTTCCAAAGGAACCGAGATATTATGCCAATACAAGTTGTGTTAAAGTTTAAACAAAGTTGATTGCAAAATGTTGTCTCTATTGTGTATAAGCCAAAAATAGCAAATTTTGGACCTCTGGAACCCATGATGGGATCTGGCCAGTTTTCGAAAGGAACCGAGATATTATGCCCACACAAGTTGAGTGCAAGTTTGATTAAAATCAAGTACAAAATGTGGTATCTATCGTGTTCACAAGGAAATTGTGGACGGACGGACGGACGACGGAGGAAGGGTGATC
>NW_026459115.1:0-15939 GCF_021730395.1 Mercenaria mercenaria
ATTCTTTTTTTTTTTTTTTTAAAAAAAACATTTACGGATATTTTCAAAGTAATATTTCAGGTTTTATTATGTAGAGGCAAGAACTCCGCAAATGACACGCCCGTTCCCCATTTGCTGCAAATCGTTATTCCTGCCCGAGACAAATCGCAAATAATATAAACAAAAAGATGAAAAAAAACATTTGAGGCATATAATTTGGTTACGATGGATTTTCCTGTTTTTTTCATTCCCGTCATGTTCGTAGAAAAACCAAATTGCTTTTCACGCTGTCAAAGGGAATTTTCAGTATCTGGAAGTTATGGGTTCGAATCCCACACTAGGAAAGTCCTTTTTCCAGTTTTCCGACACCTTTCCTTTTTGAAACTGATTATTATTTAATAGCAAATAATACTATCTACAGTTCCAACTCACGAACATGTACAATATAGCATAACATCTTAAAGGTGAAGCATGGAACTGATACACAAAACTGCTACATTTACCGCAGTATACTAGTATTTCGCCAAAAGCAAAGTACATGGCTCTTCAAACAAAAGGAATTTTTTGTGCCTGAATGCCCCCATGTAAAAATCATTTGATCATTCTGGCATTTTTAAAAGCATTGGTATTGTTGTTGTTTTAATATATACTTTCATATCCTAATGATTATTACATTTATTTTTTGAGAAAAAAAAAACCCGAGTATTTCAATGCTATATATACCAGTAAAGCATATATATGCACTGCCAAAACTAAAGATAAATGCACTTGCACTCCTAATAAATGCCGGGTAGTGTGTCGGCGAAAAGTGCAATGTCTTGATCTGTGTTGGTCAGTTAAACTGTGTTGGTCAGTTATGTAAGTAAGGAAGTCAGTAAATTCTTAATTTATAGCGGTCCCATTTAGCTAATCTATTCTTCTTTGGGGGCCCTCTTTGGATTAGAATGAAGAATGTTTTGATCATAGTAAACTGTTTAACAAAGCTGTAAGCATTGATAGTAATTTTACAAACATGTCTAAACATGATAAGCTGGTATTCCTGTTTACTAACCTAAATATGATAAGGTTGTCTGCCAAAACTTGCCTTGACATTATACAGCGTGAAATGTATTTTTTTCTATGTAAATTTCTTATTGCATAGGATTAACATGGAAACCAGTGGCTTCAACTTAATATAAGTATTCTTTAACATTTGACTTCTGTAAGTGCTGGCGAATGTTTCCGATTTTAATTCTATGTTATTTTAAAAGTTTCTTACAAGTGCTGTTTTAGGAGTACATTTTTAATTGTGTTCTTTATTACAGTCTCTTGTATCTATTTTATAAAATGCGGCAATATACAGTTGTAGGAATGGTTCTATCGTATTGTATTATGATTTGTACATACTGTATTTAGAAAAAGGCGGAAATAAACATAGTATATATAAAGTAACAAATATTTAACAGAAATCAAAGAAATTATAAATGCATAAAACAAGATATATGAAATGGAGTTAGCATTAAAATCCGTTCATCCATCGATCAATTTTATTTAGTTAAATTTAAAACATGGCAATGAAAAAAAAAAGGGTTTTGATTTCTATTGGCAAACAATTCAATACAATTCACCCGAAATATAAAAAAGACTATCTTTAAATAGTTCACAGTTTGTATTTGATATATACAGTTCAGGGTGTGTGCTTTTGCAGAAATATTTCATTTATATAATAAATATGTAAACAAGTCGACACTTTATACATAAAACATGCCTTCTGGAAAAAAGACGCTTATCAAATCTTAAATTATCTTTAATTACAAATCTTGATCAAAACCTTAAAATTCATGACCAAAAAAAAGTGCTACAGACCTGTTTTTGTAGTCATATAATTTTGTTTGTGTAAATTATAGACGTTTTTTCCAGTAATCCAGGTCCGTTTAAATATATACTTTACAAAACAAAGTTCGACATGATACTGTTAAAAGTCTGTGATTCCGTACAATAACCAAACATATGATGCTACTTTTTGCAAACTGTTAATACGAGTATCCCACTTAAGGTTATATTGAAAGTATATGCAAAGATGTTTTCGCCTGAACTTTATCCAAAAAAGCCCTGAATAATCATTATGTAAAACTGAATAACGTCGTTATCTCTCTGAAAGTTATCTATTGTGTGTGTGTTCGGGTTTAACGTCTTTTTCAACAATTTTTCAGTCATATAAATGACGGTGTCTATTTGTAGCAGTGAGCACAATGCCCAACTTTATCTGTCTCACTGGAATATCACGCCGTAGACACGTGACATGATACCCCACCCAGTCACATTATACTGACACCGGGCTGACCAGTCCTAGCACTACCGTCTTAATTCTGAGCGCCCAGCGAGGAAGCTGCTAGTACCATTTTTACGTCTTTGGTATGACACGACCGGGGATCGAACCCACGACCTCCCGCGGACGCTCTACCACTAGGCTACCGAGGCGGTTCAATAAAAATATTTTACAACATTTTTTTTTTCACGGGCCCGGCAATAAAATGTCTTTATGTTCCCATTATCGATTGTAATTGTGTAATGAGAAATCAAGATATCGACATTCATTCAATACATTACATTTTGCATTTTCTGACACCTAGGGAATTCATCTGTATATTGTTCTGTTTTCGACTTCATCGTCACTGTCAGTTCAATCAACAATCTTAATTTTGCTCTTCTTTCCCCCAAACTACCAAAATTTAGTGCTACCACAATACACATACGATGTGATATATTATTGAATTAACAGAACTGATTGAGTGAGGTCGCCCCCTTCCAAACAAAATTTCTTAAAACGCAGTTTTGATCACATTTAACTTTTACGGCCCTGAAGTTAAAAAAACATCACGTTCAGATAACTGTATGCCATATCTATACTTATGCCTATCTAGAATCGTCGTACAATACAATAATTTTTGACATGTATATGAGCCTATATGCTTTGTTGAAACATTTTTACATCATAAATTTCAACACATCGCGATTGCTGACCAAAATCAGCGCGAAAATAGCATGAAAATACTGTGTTAAGATAATTGCATGAGTTAGCTACTGTATGATATAGGTTTTATAATTTTAACGTGTTCTTAATCAGTATTTTAAACGTACTGGAGTCAGATCCTCTTATGTTTTTCTCTGATGTGTAGTAAATAATATAATCGGGTTAATTTAAAAATTTTGGGTTTTTTTTTTGCAAATAATGAAACGGGAATTTAAAATTTCTTGGTTTTTGGCGTATTAATCAGGGTTGAACTTACTTTGGGTTTATTGCTTATGGTGATTTTTTATGAACATCTTTTGGAAAGGTAATAGTAAATTTTTTTTTTTTCAAATGCGCCCCCCCGGTAATTAAAAAGGGAAAATTAGTGTTTTTCGAAACGCGTTGAATTTTGGGAATAGGTTTGGGGGTTTTAAATTTGGATAAATTAATAAAAAAAAAATTTTTAGAAAGATTATTTGGGGGTTTGTGTTTTTTTTTATTAAAATTTTTTCCCCGTTTAACTTTAATATTTTTAAAAATTAATTTCAAAAATTTAGAAATAAAGGCGCAAAAACCATTTTTAAGCCGGAGAAGTTAGGGTTTTAACATAAATAAATTTTACGTCTTATAAAACGTAAAAGATATTTTAATTGGGGTTTTGGATGGAAAATTAAATTCAAAATCCGTTTTACTCATGCCTTTATAAATGCCCCAAAAATATTTTAAAAATTATTTGAAAAAAATTAAAAACCCTTTTGTGTATGTATACGAGTTGTATTACAGGGGAAGGGTTTGAAATGCAGTAAAAGGGCCGAAAAAAATACACTGATTTTTTAAAAATTTTTGTGTGTGAGTAGGTATGCCCAAAAAGGGCCCGTCCGGGGAATAAATTTTCTATCGCTCAGAAAAACCCAAAATTTTCGAGAGAAAAAGGATTTTTGAAGGTCAAAATTTAAATGGTATTTTTTAAAATGAATGGGGAATTCCCCGGTTGGGGGCTTTACCCCAAGAAAGGTTGGTGTTTTCATAGGGAAAATTTCCCCGGGGGGCCCGCGTTTAAAAACCCCCCCCCCCCCCCCCCCCCCCCCACCCCCCCCCCCCCCCCCCCCCCCCCCCCCCCCCCCACCCCCAAAAGCCAACTTATCAGGACAAAACGAAAAAAGGGGAGCAAGGGGGGCCCCCTTGGAAGGGTTTCCAGGGGCAAAAACATTATTTGGAAATTTTCCAAATGTTTCCCTTTTTCTCAAATGTTTTTCCCGAGAGTTTAAATTTTCCGTTTTTTATTAGGTTTTAAAGGGGATTGCATTTTTTATTTAATTTACAAGGGCATTTTATTTTTTTAGAAAAATTTCCCTTTTGTTGCCTTTACGTATTTTGGGTTTACCGGGGGGGGGTTTCTTTTTTTTTCCCACTGTGGGGGTGACTTTGGAACATGGTGGGGGAAGAGTGAGGTTGGTGCACCATAAGCCGTTTAAATCCACAGTGGTGGTTTTGCCCCCTGCCTTTTCCAACGGTCCCCCATGTGTTCTTGTATTTGTTTGTTTTTTCCTTTTGTTTCCCTTTTCCCGGTTGTGTGCGAGGGTTTTTTGTGTGTGTCTTTGGGGAGGCTGCGTTTTTTTGAACGTAGTTTGCCAGAGCGTTTAGTCATGTCAAACTTTTCAATGAACGTAATCAATATTTTACAAGTAAACTTCTTCAGCAAGGCTACCGTTATTAAAAAATTGCGTAAATATTTTGCTAAATTTACTCGTAATTCTGATTTAGTTTTAAAATTAAATAGTAAATTTAAAGACACTTCTGCGAGAAGGTATTTCTAAAGTAGAAAAAGTGGAAATCCACAGGTCGCTCAACACAACAAAAACGAAAATGTTGCAGGCTCGGTTTGATTGAGCCTGTTCATGGACGATAGTTAAAATGCATGCTATGTGTCTAAAAAACGAAGAAAAATATCAAACAGGGAATGCCACGCACCAAAAACGCAGCCTCCTCAAAACGAAACCCCCAGCACGCAGACGCGTGCACCACACACACACACATACAAACACTCAAAGCACACAAGGGCAAAACGAACAACACACACGCACAAAAAGCCAACACATAGGGATTAAACAAACAACAAAGGAACACGGGGGGCACCGCCTTGAACGGTCAGTGGCAAAAACACCCACTGGGGAGCTTAAACCGGTTTATGGATGCACCTAACCTCACTTTTAAACCCCCACCATGTTCCAAAGATATGGGACAGTGAAAATAAAGTAATCCCTCCAGGTGAATCTCTTACACACGTAATAGAAACAAAAAGGCATGGCATGTAAACACAGAAATGTTTCGTGTATAAAATATTTAAAAAAAAACCTTAAGAACCAAAAACGTATGTACTCAATGCCTTTTCAGAAGACAGAGCAAAAAGGAAAAGCCCCTTAAGGGCCGACGAAACAGGCCAGAAGACAAATATCAAAACAGTTCAGTCCTGGTAGGATTTAAAAAACTGCTTATCATAGAGTCCTCCCCCCCTCTTCCGTCAGACGCAATAAAAGAGGGAAGCGAAGTGTCCAACTGTAAACGGGTTGAACACTAAACATGCGGTATGTATCAAACAGTTGGGTCGTAACCTCTTTAATAAAATGTTTGATAATTTTTCCCAAATACATTTGGAAAATTACCATGACCCAAGATCTTACGAATTTTGTTAAACCCAAACATCCCATAAAAAAGGGTTTTTAGAAATACCTTCTCGCGGAAGTGTCTTTAAATTACTGTTGAATTTTAAAACAAAATCAGAATTACGATAATAAAATTTAGCAAAAAAATTTACGCAATTTGTATTAACGGTAGTTTGTGAAGAAGTTTCCCTGTAATATATTGTTACGTTCATTAAAATGCTTGACATGACTACACGCTCTGGCAAACCGAATAAATTGAGAAATATATACCCCATAAGATGTAGCCTGAGGTACACCCCCATCCAAATGGGGAAATTTACAATACTAAAATTAAAATCATCCCTCTTGTCATAAATTTTGGTATGCATAAATTGTATAAACAGAGAGATGTAAATCTAAAATGAAGCATCAGTATCCGAATTGTTATTTTTTAATTAACTGAAGCTCCTAGGATAAATAGTACCCATCAATTGACAAAAAACGGATTAGCATCAGATAGCGTGATGTATTATTAAATGCAGTTATAATATCTGCCTGCGTATCTGTTGTTCAATAAAAAGAAAGGGCTTTACAAACTTCGTCACAGGTCACATTGTTAAGTTTAATAATATTGCTACTAAAGAAAAGCTTTATCAAAATTGCAAGCGATAAATGTAGCATTCTCTCTGGCAAAAGTTTTTTGAATTAGGGCATTTAAAATTTGTCATTTATTAAGTTATGTGGTAAAGTGGTATACAAAGTAGAAAAATCGTATGTACTGACTGTAGATACCTGTAATTATTATTTTTCAACTTATCCAGATTTCGCCAGAATTTTTAATCGACCAAATAAGTGTTTACCAGGTTTTCGTCACTTTATCGCAGTATTTTCCACGTGGGCTTTCACAGCAGTTGGGACATGATGTTAATAGTTTTGAATATTTGTAGTTGTACAAGAGCTTGAATTAGCGATAAAGCGAGCTTTATTTGGTTGTTTATGCAATTTAGGAATCCAGTACATGGTCGGAAGTTTTTTGTTGATCGTCTTTACAAAATTTTAAATTAAAAACTTCAGTGATGTGATCAGTAACCAACTTATTTTCACAGAAGGACTCAGTGTATAAGTTTTAGTGCTATTTAGTTCGTTTTGTAAAACATTAATATAATGAAGGCGTCAGATGATGTTAATATTGTTGACCGCCTTGTCTGCTGGAACTAAGACATACTTAGAATGAAATTCTTGGTTTTCCTTTTTCAATGTCTTAAAGAAAAATTGGGTTTTGGTGGTAGGTGTTCTTCTGGGGGTTTCTTTTTGAGGAGGCTACGTTTTTGGTGCGTGGCATTCCCTGTTTGATATTTTCTTTTTTTCATTATTGATAAAATTTTATTCGAGAATCAACAATGTTAAAATATTTCGTTTCCAAGACGTTAATGCAGGGGGATCAGCGTTTCCCGACGACACCATTTAAACAGAAGGTTTCGATGGTTCTGCAATCTGACCACGACAAGCATTAAAATCAATAGTTGAAGAAATTCTATATTTAGGTCCTTTAAAGAATAAATTACGAATACGCTTGTCCTTAATAATATCAAATTACCAGTGATGACATGACCTGCATTTTGAATAGCAAAATTTTGAGTTTTTACATTCGCAGTTTAAGAAGGAGTATTTGTTTGAACATCTAAGTCTGAAACAATTTTATTGTAATTGAAAATAAAATTTCTTACAGGTGTGTTATATTTATAACAGATAATAGGAACTTCGGAGTTTCTGAAATATTTAGGGACAGAATCAATGACACGTTTATCACGAAATATACTAGGTACATCGATGAAGTCAATACCTTTGTTCATGAAATAAATTTTAAGAAATGTCTCTCATGGTCAGATTGGGTGTCAATATGTGGACGGAGAACATGTTGTGTGTAACTTTGAATAAGATATGATCAGTGTAAAACGGATCTGTTTGAAAACATACTGGTCCGCTTCTTCGTCTAGCTTTTTAAGAGACTGTTTCAGATAAAGAAGTAAGACGAGAAAGCATTGAATGTCTACCAGAGTTTTAAAGAATTAAATCGAGGTCAGCAAAGATTATTGACTTTAGATTGCGTTTAACCTTACCATTTCGTCTAATTCCATGAGACCTGGATTTACGTTTCTAATATTTAAAATAGAAAAGATATCGATTTTCAGGGTTTTTAGAGATATTAACTTCCTGATAAATATTATCATTTAAGCCCAACGGAAACGGTGACTGTAAATTTTTAATCCCTTTGAATCCTGTACATGTCTGGCTTTAATTTTAAACTAGGGTGTGGAATTAGTATCATATACGATTTTGCTTTTACTGGCTGCATTGTTTCCTGACAAATTTTATGGCAGTTTACGAAAGTATTGGTATAAAAATGTAGTAAACTTGTTCCGATTACGCATTTTGTATGATGTTCACGGAAACGAATTTTTAAAGAACGCCCTGTTTGGCCAACATATTGAATACCACAATTGGGTGCGTTTCAAGTCAGTACATATATCATGTGGGACGTATTCAATCAACGTCACAATTAAGTACCACATTAAAAGTTCTGCCGTTAACGTTTGAGGTAATTGTAGACCTGTGCGATAAATGATTGCAACAACCGCACCTCTTAGAATTGCATTTGTTAATAGAACGCTACTCTCTACATCTCTATGGAAAATGTGTATGTTTAATTTTATATTTCTTCAGTATAGTAGAAGTTAAAGGTGATAGACAAATACGTAGATTATTACGAAAAACAGCTGGATAATTTAAACTAGTACGTGGAATATAAACTGATTGAACAGAATGTAGCTTAAGTGGAGAAAGGCTGATCGATGGTGTATGTCTTAAAAAAGTAAGTTATCTTTAGGAGATGAACAGAAGATGCAGAATGTAAACCCAAGAGGTGAAAGAATTAATTTCGGTTTTCTCTGTTATATATATCATGAAATGTAATAATTATACCCCTTCTGTGAAAAGTGGCGTTCGGGTAGATCAGTCATCAGTTTCAATTTGTTAAGTGAAAATGTTAAGCACCAGTTAAAAAGGCGTTGGAGGTCCAGAATTCAAAGGACGGGTAAAAAATAGCATGGACCTGAATGTCAGTGAACACAGAACCTTCAACGCGGGATAAGATACTTCTCATCTTTACAGAGGCCGAGAGTTTAGAAAGAATAACAATCCCTGAAGGATGAAAATATAACAACATTGATTGAATGTACGGGAGACTTTTTACGGCCGCCACACGGCACAAACAACACAGTGTGCGCATAAAAAAATAAAGAAAAAAAATCAAACAGGGAATGCCACGCACCAAAAACGCAGCCTCCCCAAAACGAAACCCCCAGCACGCGACGCGTGCACCACACACACACAAAATACAAACACTCAAAAGCCAACACAAGGACAAAACGAACAAACACACACGCAAAACAAAGCCAACACATAAGGACAAAACGAACAAACAAAGGAACACAGTGGGGCACCGCCTTGGAACGGTCAGTGGCAAAAAAACCACTGGGAGCTTAAACCGGTTTATGGTGCACCTAACCTCACTCTTACCCCACCATGTTCCAAAGACATGGGACGTGTAGATAAAAGTAATCCCCTCCAGGTGAAACTTTACACACGTAATGGAAAAAAAAAGGCATGGCATGTAAAACAAGAAATGCTCGTGTATAATATATAAAAAACAAACCTTAAGAACCAAAAACGTATGTACACAATGCCTTTTCAGAAGACAGAGCAACAAAAGAAAGACCTTAAGGGCCCGACGAAAAAGGCCAGAAGACAAGTATCAAAACAGTTCAGTCCTGGTAGGGTTTAAAAACTGCTTATCATAGTTCCTCCCCTCTTCCGTCAGACCGCAGTCAAAAGAGGGAAGCGTAGTGTCCAACTGTAAACGGGTTGAACACCTAAACATGCGGTATGTCTCCAAAACAGTTGGGTCGTTAACCTCTTTTAATAAAACGTTCGATAATCTTTTCCCAAAAACATTTGGAAAATTACCATGACCCCAAAATCTTTCGAAGTTTGTAAACCACATCCCATAAAACGGTTTAGAATACTTCTCGCAGAAGTGTATTTAAATTACTGTTTAATTTTAAAACTAAATCAGAATTACGATAATAAAATTTAGCAAAATATTTACGCAATTTGTAATAACGGTAGCCTTGCTGAAGAAGTTTACCTGTAATATATTGATTACGTTCATTGAAATACTTGACATGACTACACGCTCTGGCAAACCGAATTAATTGAGAAATATATATCCCATAAGATGTAGCCTGAGGTACATCCCCATCCAAATGGGGAAAATTTACAATACTAAAATTAAAATCATCCCTCTTGTTATAAATTTTGGTATGTAAACCCGTTTTTTTATGGGGATGTGGTTTACAAACTTCGTAAGATATTGGGTCATAATAATTTTCCATATATATTTGGTAAAATTATAAAACATTTCATTAAAAGACGTTACGACCCAACTGTTTTGAGACATACCGCATGTTTAGTGTCAACCCGTTTACAGTTGGGCACTACGCTTCCCTCTTTGATTGTGTCTGACGGAAGAGGGGGAGGACTCTTATGATAAGCAGTGTATAAATCCTACCAGGACTGAACTGTTTTGATACTTGTCTTCTGGCCTGTTTCGTCGGGCCCCTAAGGGTGTTTCTCTTGTTGCTCTGTTTTCTGAAAAGGCATTGAGTACATACGTTTTGCTTCTTAAGGTTTGCGTTTTATATATTTATACACGAGCATTTTTGTGTTTTACATGCCATGCCTATTTGTTTCCATAACGTGTGTAAGAGATTCACCTGGAGGGGATTACTTTTATTTACACTGTCCCATGTCTTTGGAACATCGTGGGGGTAAGAGTGAGGTTGGGTGCGCACCATAAACCGGTTTAAGCTCCCCAGTGGTGTTTTTGCCACTGACCGTTCCAAGGCGGTGCCAAACTGTGTTCCTTTGTTTGTTCGTTTTGTCCTAATATGTTGGCTTTGTGTGTGTGTGTGTGTGTGCTGTGGGTTTCGTTTTGAGGAGGCTGCGTTTTTTGAGCGTGGCATTCCCTGTTTGATATTTATCTTTTTTTTTTAGTTCCCCTTCCTAAATTCCAGTTTGTTTAGTTCTGTCCATTGTTTTCTCGTTTGGGGCAAACCCTTTACTTTATCTGGGGACCAAACGCCGATCTTCATGGAATTACATGCTTCAACACGTGTATCATTGAAGGTTCCATGTTCATCGCCGTTTGAATACATCTACGGGATACATCTACGGATGTCTCTAAATTGCTTTTTGTACTTTTAGCATGTGTAATTGTTGAGTTCTGCTCAACCCGGGGCTAGAGGGCGTGGACGGTAGCATGCATTTCTACTACCGTCCATGTACAGGCTCAATCAAACCGAGCCTGCAACATTTTCGTTTTTGTCGTGTTGGACGACCTGTGAAGTGTCCACTTTTTCTATTTCCCTGTTTTGGATATTCTTCCTTGTTTTTTTTTTTTTACAAAGCTGACTTTTTTAATAAAACATATCTGCTACAGGCCTCATCTTGACGGTAGCCGAGGCCACCAGTTTTCAGACGGACTACCGAATTTCTCAGCTGGGTAATCAGTCGGGCTACTAAGTTTTCAAACAGGTTAATAATAAAAGCGTGAAATTTCACCGATTTATCTGACGTTTCCTTTTAAATGACAACGATATTTTCGGTCTGCATAACACCAGTCGGCCATTGTTGTTGTTGTTGTTCTACCTGCGCAGCTGTTACTTCCCCTTACGATTCTAGCAGCGATTTCACGGTACGAAACGGGTCGGTAAAGCAATTATCGCAGTCCTGATAGACGCTTGCATTTTAGCGCGCACCTAAAACGAGTTTGTTTACATCACGAAGGCACCGACTCTGGCGAACGCGTAAGCAAACAAGCTGTTATATATGCAGGCAATTATGTATTGAAATGTAACCTAATCACGCGATGGAACTAGTATCCTTCGGTATCATTGATTTCAACTCATTTAGATTTGAAAATTGAATACTGCTTAAGCCGGTTCTAGCGGGCGTGGGCAGTGTTGCATGTTCCATTACTGCTCATGAACAGACTCAATCAAACCGAGTATGCAGTTTTCACTGTTTGCATTGTCCTCAGTGCGTCCGAGGGATCTACTTACCGGATTATATTTACTTCACATACAGCGGGTGTTAAGTGCTGTGTGGCGGCCGTAAAAAGTCGCCCCGATTTCATCTCAGTGTTGTTATATTTTCTGGTCCTTCGGGATCATTGATTTCAACTCATTTAAGTTTGAAAATTGAATACTGCTTAAGCCGGTGCTAGGGGGCGTGGGCAGTGTTGCATTTTCTATTACTGCTCATGAACAGACTCAATCAAACTGAGTCTGCAATTTTCACTGTTTGCATTGTCCTCAGTGCTTCCGAGGGATCTACTTACCGGATTATATTCAAAGTAATTTGTCTCATTTTGCAGGATGAAAATTCTTAATAAAATCTGGAAAGTAGATCCCTCGGAAGCACCGAAAACAAGGCAAACAGTGAAAATTGCAGACTCGGTTTGATTGAGTCTGTTCATGAGCAGTAATGGAAAATGCAACACTGCCCACGCCCCCTAGCACCGGCTTAGCAGTATTCAATCTTCAATCTAAATGCGTTGAAATCAATGATCCCGAAGGACCAGAAAATATAACAACATGAGATGAAGTCAGGGCGACTTTTTACGGCCGCCACACAGCCTTACACCCGCTGTTGTGAAGTAAATAAATCGGACTGGAGCAGTTGTCTCATTGACAGGCATCTGAGTGACCAGCTGCTCATCTCTGCTGAGGGTGCAGAAGTAGGAGAGTTTGACCCTGATAAAGCTATACAGCACTGGGAGATGTCCTCTGTCAGGCCTAGGAGGCCATTAGCAAACGACCAAGAAAAACCAAAGGTACACAATTTAAACTGTTGTTGTATATATTTAGATGTCTGCAAACATATCTCCATATTGTCATGAGATTGAATAAAAATGGCAATTTTTGACATTTCAGCACTGCACTGAGACTTCATCGGAGGAAGAGGTCCAGCCAAACCTTGCAGACTTTGATGTTTAACAGCTGGCAGAGGACATGGAGGATATGGTAGAAAGAAGTGACTCCAATGATGAGCAAGATGATGATCCATACTTTGCAAACGATGTTGCATTACGCAAAATAAAGCTTATAAGATGTGATGGATTTGATGAATTGAAATATTGTAAAAAAAAAAGCTAGTAAAAAGATGTGAAATAATTTTATTTTCTCTTTTCCAAACGGGACTATCGGAAACTGGTCGGTTACTTGACTTGGGAGGGGGGGGCGGGGACGGAAAGCATGCATTTCCACTCCCGTCCATGAACAGGCTCAATCAAACCGAGCCTGCAAATTTCGTTTTTGTCGTGTTGACGACCTGTGAAGTTTCCACTTTTTTCTATTTCACAAGTTGGTAACCCTGCTGGCTACCAGCAAAGTAGGTTAAGATCGAGGCCTGTGCTACCGCCTGTACAGTATCTTTATAACTTTTTGGGTACATCCCAAGACATAAAACAATCATACAAAATAAATAGTCTTCCCCGGATCACGTTTTTTAAAAAGTTCCCCATCACACCATGTTGCAAAGTGGGGTGAGCTTTTTATTATGAACGATTGTTTTATGTCCCCGGGATGTAAAATACTGTTATGGGCGTAGCAATATGGGGGTCTGGCCAGGGGTATGTTTTTCAGACACCATGTGTCTGAGCGAATAAATCGTCTTGGGCAGTGTTGCTTTTTCCATTATTTGCCCATGAACAGACTCAATCAAACCGAGTCTGCAATTTTCACTATTTGCCTTGTTTCGGTGCTTCGAGGGTCTACTTTCCAGATTTTATTGGTTTTATCAGTAATTGTTTCATATACTTACTCGTGGGTTTTATGGATTTTGTGTTATTATGTTTTGTTGGCATTTTTATTGGGGGTTTTTTGTGACGGTATCACTTTTTGACGTTGTTTTTGTTCGGTTTTGTATTAATCGTATAATATATTATATATATATATATATTTATTATATATAATATTTATATATATATATATATATAATTAAATCAAATAAATAAATGACTTCACATGCCTTTCCAAACAGTATTTTATTTAAAAATACAAAATAGTTTCGCCTATCGGCTCATCAGTGTACATACAATGTAACGTGAATTTGATTTATAGACTTCCATCTTCTGCCGAGTCTTTTCATTGTCAAGTATATATATTTATATATATGGGGCGTTCCAACGGAAAACCTGTGTTAGTGACAAAAAATTCAAAATTGAGTTATAACATTTTTTCCCGAAGAATATTCTTTTATCTTTTTAAATCCGAAAATTTGAAGTGATTTTCTTCACTATCTTAAGAGATACAATGTTTTTTAAGTTAGTCACCCAGGGTATTTTGAGACGTGACGTTAGGAAGTCATGAAAGCAGTAGGACGTCGTGTGCATGGCGTGTATTTTTCAAGTCATTAATGGAACAAATTATGCGTAACACTTACTTAACATCATACATTTTGAATATTTAGGAAAAAGTTTAAAGGGAATTTTCTGAAAAAAAAAACTTAATGTTTATTTTTAGTTTCTCAGGAGCCTTTTTCTATACACCTGTATATTTTCATGACGCATAGGTGCTTTGGGAAATTTTCCCGTTGCCATGAAAACAGAAACAACTTGTTTATTGAAAAAAAAATTGGTAGAATTTGATTTGTCTTAGATGACAGAATTTTACATATATTTGTTTCTAGTTTCTGGAGCAACATAAGAAAACAGCGATTTTCCAGTATTTACCTATAATTACACAATCGTTATATCATGTCACTAATACAGGTTTTCTCATGGAATGGCCTATTTATTATTTTATTATATATATATATATATATTCGGTCTGCCCAATAGGTAACTTCGATAAGTAATATATATATATATTTTTATATATATATATATATATATATTTTATCGAAGTTACCTATTGCAAATTATTATCACAGGTAACTTAAGGAATAGGAAACTTCGAAAAGTGTATGTATATATATATATATATATATACACTTATCGAAGTTACCTATTGGGCAGACCAAAAATATGTGTAAATCATCGCAGGCAGACCTGAATTTTGGGCAGACAAAATGGGGTCTGCCAAAGTTTCGGGGCCCCTGATATTTTTCGAATATTGAATATTCCTAAAAGTGTTTATTTGTTAGTTCAATTTAAAGGTTATCTTTGTAATAATATTAAAATTATTTCCTAGAACTTCCATCTTGGCGAATTTTAAATAGTTTGTTATCGTTCGTGTATATCAGTAATGCAATATTATCACAGATTAGGCAGACATTTTTCAATGATGATTTACAAATACAAAAAATAAGTATATGTCTATTTTTATCAATATTCCTACTTTTTTTCTAAAAAAGTCTTAAAATTTCATAATTTTCCTAAAACAATATGTACAGATAAATTTTTTTTTGTATATTCTACCATGTCATGAGGCTTTTGTATCGTAATATACTGTCGTCGAAATTGAGCGACATTTTTCTAAAATTTACGCTGATTTATATAAATCTCTTACAGATCTCATGTTTGATTCGGATAGAAATCAAAAGGCGTTTGAGTGACATTTGATCCGAAACAACATTGGGAGCATGTACGAGCATGTATATTATTTAGGGACTATGTTCATAAAGTTTCCATTTGTTTGTTCGATAAACCCAAATTTGAACACCACTTTTGGAAACTATTTGAGTGCATTTCATTTGAATGATATAAAACCGCTCTTCTTATTGTCGCTATTGTAACATATGTACGTCGATGCGGCGCACTTTGACGTCACGTTCTATTTTCCTGCGTTTTTTTCATTTAAATTTACGGCCTTCTTGAATTTCTTATAACATGAAAATGATTCAGCGCTTCTATAGAAATAGAGAAATTTCATAACATGTGAGTTTCATTCGGGAAACTGCTACAGAAACCCTTTAAAATGATGCGTACTGCATATGGAAAATGACTGTATAGTCGCCTGACATGGCTCCGGCTGATTTTTATCCTTTTCCAACACTGAAGAAAAGCCGAGAGGCACTCGTAATGAGGGAATGATGAGTTATGTTTTGCGGTGTAGGTTGCGCGGGTCAGTTTTCTGAAGACAATTTCTTTTAAAAATTTCAGAAAGAGATTTTTGGTTTTTTCGGGGAATCGACAAAAAAAGGGCAATTCGCCCGGAAAAGTTAAATGGTTTTCGTTAATTGCAAAGCAAAAAAAAATTTTAA
>NW_026459116.1:0-59397 GCF_021730395.1 Mercenaria mercenaria
AAAGGCCAAATGTCTGAAGTAATTAAATTTTTTTAAAAAAGGTAATTCCAAATTTCTGATTGGGAGCCGTCGCACGGTTTTTTTAAAAGACTTTATAGGGCTTTATTAGATCTAACCTAGATTACGGCTGTATTGTTTTTGGTTCCGCAGAAATCTATTTTACAAATGTTAGTGTGACAGGAAAGGCCGTACCGGCGACAGTAACCTTTCAGAACAAATCAACCCCCTTTTTACAATATTTACAAATTTTTTTTACATAAGATGATTATTAACAATGCATAGATGATATGAAAAAAAAATGGATTATAAGAAAGAAAAAAAATCAAAGTTCAGTATTCTCCGTTTAAAAGATCTTACAGTTCCATTCTAAAGTGACGTGTCACAGGTTCTTTAATTTAACTGCGAACTTTAAGTAGCACAAAAAATATAAAACGTATCGGGAAATAAAATCCCTTTAAACCGGAATACGTTGATTCCGTATTGGCCCCCTATGGTGGTAGGTGATTGCATCCCTGAGCTGACTTCAGAGGATAACAAAAATCAGCGTCTTTGCGGTTTACGGCACAACCATGGGACGAAAGCTCTGCGTGGGAAAATCACATCCAGGCGAGTGAAGAAAAGTGAAACCTCGGGCATTGTACTTCCGGGTTATGACATCACCGGGTAAAATCGTCTGGGGGGGAAAGAAGCTAAATATATTAACATATGTAAGCACCATAGCAAAACAAATAGTCAGGGCATATAACTGCCCTTTTGGGTACACCATACCTCCCTAGGCTCCATAAATAATACGTGCATACTTATAACAAAAATAGGTGCTTACTAAGTTCAGAAAGTCACATGATTAAAATACGTCACTAATTACTTCCATTATTACAAAAATTACTTACTTTAAAAGGGTAAAGTTAAAGTATGAAAAAAAGATATGAAAGTTATGATGAAACATTTTTGATCGGACATATAAACTGCAGCTATTATTTACAACTACAAATTAACAAAATTCAATATAAATCAAACGTTATATCATAGTTGGTATCGATATAATTATCTAATACCATTTCACTTCACGGACATTATTAGAGTGCTATTTGACTGGCACACAATTACAAATTACAATAATTTTTATTACATTTCATGGTATAGATTGCCATATAGATTTTTTACATAACAATACAATGCGTAATGGGGGTTCCATAATTAACCAAAATGTTTGAAAATAAAATTTTTGAACAGTGCTTTACAATTATCACGATACAAATTCAGTATAAATCTAACATCTTATATAAACGAAACGTTAGATCCTCTTTCTAAATAATTTTACAAAAGTCTGAAAAATTTTAATAAATTATCCTGAATACCGAAACTGCCAAAATCATGTGCCGAAAAGTTTTAAAAGTTAAGAAATTCTGTAGAATGAACAAAAAATTTTACCAAATAAAAAATCGATAATGCAAAAATCATAAAAAAAATCTTAACAAAAATTTTTTACCTTGATCGAGCATAAATTTTTTTAGCAAGAAATAATTCAGACATAGATTTCGTCTATAATTCGGAGGGTGGTGTGCGCAAGGCATATCTAGTCCAGTTCTATTTAAAGGGTAATTTTCCCGCCAAATCTAATATTTCATGGGATTCACGGCCTATGTGTAAAACTCTTGAGTATTTGTATTTCCACGGGTTTTCACGATTACCCGGGGAATCTAACTACTTTGGCGCAGATTGAAATTGACAATTTTAGGCCCATTATTAGTGTTTTGGGGTTTAAAAAACATAAATTACTGAAGTTATAAAAATATACAATTTCTTATTACTGAACGAATTTAATGAAATTTACTGGAAATTTAAGTTTATAAAAATACAGAACAAGAGCTGTCCGAAGACAGCCAAGCTCGATATTTCGAAATATTGTCCCAGAAGCAGGAAAATATTACCCCAAAGGTTAATTATCAAAAGAGGGTTTTTAAATTCAAAAGGGGACATAATTTGACCAAAATGCATATCAGAGTTATGGGACTGTGCTTTTTAATAGTTTCATAACCCCGAAGGTACATGTGAAGTTTCAATTCATATTTTGCATTAGTTTTGGAGATACATGTTTGTAACTTGCATGTAAAACTTTAACCAGAATTTTCTAAGTCCAAAAGGGGGCATAAATTGCCCAAAATACATGTCAGAGTTATGGGACTTGACATCAGTGAGGTTGGTAATGATCTAGGAAAGAAAAAATAAGTTTAAATCTATATGCTTTTAGTAATAGCAGTATGTAACTTGCATGCAAAACTATAACCAGAATTTTCTAGTCCAAAAGGGGCATTATTTGGCAAAATGAAGAAGGTCAGAGTTATGGGCTTGGTGGATATCAATAGTTTTATACCGAAGACACATGTGAAGTTTTCAATTCAAGTTCCTGCATTATGTTTTGGAGAAAGTAGTAACATGCATTTAAACTTTACCAGAATTTTTCTAAGTCTAAAAGGGGGCCATAATTGCCCAAATACCTGTCAGAGTTATGGGACTTGACCCAGCGAGGTTGGTAATTGATCTTGAAAAAGAAAAAATAAGTTTCAAATTAATATGCCTTTTAGTAAGAGTGTATGTACTTGCACGAAAAACTTAACCAGAATTTTTCTAGTAAGTCCAAAATGGGGGCATAATTTGGCCAAAATGACGGTCAGAGTAACGGGACTTGCTGCTATCAAACTAGTTTGATAACCCCGAAGACACTTTGTGAAGTTCCAATTCAATATCTGCATTAGTTTTGGATGAAGATAGTAACTTGCATGTAAAATTTAACCAAAATTTTCTAGTCCAAAAGGGGGCATAATTTGCTCAAAGTATACATGTCAGAGTTATGGGACTTGACCCGGTGAGGTGGGTAATTGACCTAGAAAAAAGAAAAAAAATAAAGTTTCAAAGCTATATGCCTTTTATTGTGGCTGATGTACTTGCATGCAGAAAAACTTAACCAAGGTTGTGACGCGACGCCGACGCCGACGCCAGGGTGAGTTAGAATAGCTCTAGACTATTCTTCGAATAGTCGAGGATAAAAACCTAGAGGTATTTATGCGTGATCTAACATTTACCTCCAATAACTCCAAAATTTTATACAAAGATGATGCATACTTATTTACACTACAGATAAAAATAAGGCCCGATGTCAATTTGTGACACACGTCCCCTTTAAAAAGAAAATTTATAATTTTCTTAATGAAAACAAAATGACATACTGAAAATAGCAACATAAACACAAAAAAAAAAAAAAAAACACACTGTCCTATCTGACACCATATATATAGCCACTGTCTACACTCTACTTAAATAATCTGCGCCTAACATTTTCTCTAACAGGAATTGCTCTAATACTGATCCTATATGGCTGTTAATGCCAATGCCATTCATCAGCCTGGAGTTGACTAGTTTCGCTTTATTCAAATATAGTGTGAGGCTGATGATCTGTCTCTAATACAAAGTCTTTACCGAACAAATACGGTGAAAACTTAGCTACTGACCATACTATCGCTAAACACTCCTTCTTATCACTGAGTACTTGGCTCCCTATGGTAGTAATTTCCTACTAGCTTACGCTACAGGTATTTCTCCTCCATACTTTCTGAAGCAATACTGAGCTAAACCTAAATCTGAAGCATCGTCTCTCTTATAAAGTCTGTTCTAAAATCTGGCAACTTCAAAATAGGCGGGGACCCATTAAGTAGCCTTCAAAGTCTGGGGATCGCCTTTTCTGACTTTCACCCCACTCTACAAGATTTGGCTGACCTTTTTTTCGCTCCCAATTCTGTGTGGCTGGAATGCTAAATGGCGGCAAAATTGGGTGGATTAAAACTTTCTGTAAATTCCAAATACACCTAGACTGCACGTATTGCCTTCTGGGTTTTCGTTCTTTCGGCATCCTGTATGGCCTGTACCTTATTTGATACTGGTTCAAGGGTCTGAAACTTCTCCTATTCATGTGCCCTAAACATTTCTAACTCTGAAAACCTAATAAAACACTCTTAGTCGGTTTTGCTGTTTTTACTTAGCCTCTCTTGTTGTTAACAATCAGACAAGTGCTATCATGTTCTGCGCCAATGTGATTGTATTCACCAGGATATATAATGAAGCTATCTGAGTGCCTAGGTCCTCAAAACCTTAGCATCAGTCTACAAAAAAACGTTTGCAGGTGCGTTAACTAATCCAAGTGCATCTTACGGAATTGAAACAAACCTTCGGGGTTTCAAAAGCAGTCAGGGGTTTAGCCTTTTCAGACAAAGGAATGCCAGTAATCTTTGCTCTGAAGTCTAGTTTAGAAAAGTATCTATATTTGTTAGCTTTGAAAAAACACTATCCTCCTCATGTTTGGCATAGGTCAGCATCGAAAACGTCGTTTGTTGACCTGGCGAATATCTAACAGAACCTTATATGTTAACTTTTTTTCCTTTGAGGACAATAGGGGAGGGAAAATGGAGCATTTGTGGTTCGATGACTCCCGACTCCAACATTGTATTACTTCCTTTTCATACTGGCTGCGAATGAAAAGGAATAGGATAACCCTTTACTCTTATCGGATCTGTTGTTGACAAGCTGAATTCCTGTTCAACACGTTAGTATTTCAGGAATATCTGTTCAGTAACTGAGAAATTTTTCTAACAATCTACTACTTCGGCTTACTTCTACTGTAACTCTGTGATTTACTCTACATCTTTGTGTTTCTGTACCTGCTTTATAGGACACAAAACTATAGCTCTTTTCTACTCTATCGAAAACTCATCACTACTTTCATTCGGATTAATCTGTAATACTCTCTGTTCCTCCTCTACAATAGCTGCTCCAAACCTTACTTATTATAATTATCTGGTTTAAGACTTACTTCTTCCTTCCTTTCACAGTACTGTTTTAGCATGTTTGCATGAACGTTTTCAACTGTCGTCTACATGATCCTGTAATCTAGTCTAATTTACTAACCTTACTACTACGTAAGGGACCCTTCCTAATGTTAACAAACAACTTATTATGTTTCGTAGGTAACAATAACAAATACCTTACTACCTGCCTTAAACCTCCTATCTTAGCTTCCTATTGTAATACTTCTTGTATTCTATAGCCTACTTTTTTGCTAAGTGTGCTGAGCTATCTTAACAGTATCTCCAACTTTTTCTTGCAAATCCATAACTTAAACTGGTAAGGGGTTTTAACCTATCATTCTCCGTCTTACCAGCCATTAACTCTCTTTGCCCTGTTATCGTCACGGATTGTTCTCCGTAATAGTAAACTCAAAGGAGAAAATCCAAAACTTTCTGCGGAACTTCACGTAAAGCAAACTAAATGGCATTCAAATACCTTTTCCCAATCTCTAGGTCTCTCACTACACATACGCTTCAATCATTTGCTTTCAACTACGTTAAATTCTCTACATTAATCACGTTACACATAGGGTGTTACGGTGTTGTTGTTAACTGCCTTAATGACATTAAACTACTAAATTCTGCCATAGGTCTGAGTAAACTGCGATCCACAATCGGTAAGCATTTTCTCTGGCACTCATAATCTACTGGAAATATCTTCTAATGCCTCTGCCTACTCTCTCCCGTTTCAATACTAGGTAGTGCTATAGTTTGGGATATTAGTAGCATAATCTACATAGGTCAAAATGTATCTGGTTTTCCTATCAGTCATAGGTTCGATCGGACCAACGATTGTTCGCAGCCAACTCTCTTGAACGGTTGTATCCAATCAAGGCCTTTTTTTTCTAACGGAACTTTACGTACTCTACCCTTAGCCATTAAGTACGTTGACAAATACTCATGAATGACAGTACCTTCTACCTCTATGCCATTACTCCTGGCCAGTAAAATCGCCTAATACCTATCACTAGTTTTCCTTACTCCTAAAGGGACTGACAGTAACGAATCATGTGCAACTTTCATCCACAGATTTCTAAGACATTTTAGGTACAATCAACGTCGACTTTTGTCTAAATTCTGGGCGGTATACTCTCTATATAATAATCTATTTCCTAATTCAAACCTAACTGATCCATTTTACCTCTACACTGCTTAATGTACCTTCCTCAGCCTTCTTTCTACACAAATCTAAATGTGCTATCTTTTCTGTTGCTTTATAAGAATTCTATCTAGATATATCTAAAATCTGAGACGGACTTTATGCCTTACTTGCTTCTTACTTTGGCTTGCGCCTAGTTCTACTGCTGACGCTAAACTACAAAACTGAGGGTTTACGCTCCTTAAATTACCATTTTATTAAAATCATTGGTAGGAGTATCTACAACCAACGACTATTATGTACCTCTTGAAATATCGGACAATCAATATCTATTCTAGCTACATCGTAATACTATGTTCACTCCATCTATGTACGTTACCATCTACGTGTTTTCTCCTAAAAACTGACTTTGCTCTCTACTAAAGTCCGTTTTCACGTATTCTTCATGTACAACCTGTATTCCGCATAGCGATTACATCCTCTTACCATTTCAAGTACCGGGTTTTGTAGGACATGTACTTACATTATGATACCTAACTCCTCAACATCACTTAGTTCTATAATACTATTTCCACTCTCTGACCTACTTTGACTTAACTCCTATCTTATCTCTATTTCTTCCTCTACCTTACTCCTAGGATCGGGTCTCATTTCATCTTTCTACACGGCCTCTATCTCTATTTCTAATTTCCTTACTATTTCTATTCTCCCCTTTACTACTTTTGTTCCTGTTCTTCTTATAAACTTGTGCTGCATTAGCCTATTACCGCCGTACTTTCCACTCCTTAGTAATATGAGCTATGCCTATTCGACCATACTTATTTTACATTCAGTACACCAAAGGTGCTGTTACCTCACCTCTATATTAGCAACCTTGCTACTACCTATATTACTAGTGCCTACATTAGACTACTAGGATATGTCTCTGAGGTATTTCATATGGTTTATGGTTCGGTCCCTTTTTGGTTCGATTTCAAGACATACTTGGGCTCCCACGAGTCTTTGCATACAAATCTGCAACTTCTGCTACATCCTTAGCTTTAACTAACTTCTTACTACTCAATTTCTGGTATTGTTCTCTATTACACCCCCCCCCCCCCCCCCCCCTTACATCTAAAAATTGGTCCCTATGTATAAAATTAATAATCCTTCGTACGTTTTCTCTACCTTACTCCATCTAAGCCAACATCTAAAATATCTACTTATTCTGGTTAGAACATCCACTAAAGAGTTTCATTATCCCGAGGCTTTCAGTCTCTCGACTTTTTCTTATAGCCATTCGTCAGTGAGTTCGAACTGACGTAGAAAAGCGGGCTGCAGTTTATCATAAATCCTTCTATCTTCCACCGGAAGCCTATCATAACTCTCTTGCCGTTACCTTTAGAAGGAAACGGATAAGTTAAGTGACCATATTCTATATCCCATCCTGCGCAACAGCGTACGTTTCGTACACATTCATTTTACGCATCATGGAATCAATTTTCTCATCAAAGTGAGACATCTTAACCTTTACTTTTATTATCATCTTTTCTAAGTCTTTCTTAAAACTTATCGCTCTGTTTCTAATTTCCCTATTCCTTCTCCTCCTTCTCTGTTCTAAACTTCCTAGCTAACATTTAACTTCTCCTTTTCCATTTCTAACTTATCTTTTTCTAACTGTACCCCTAACTTAAGTTCAAATTCCCTTCTTTTCCTTCTGCAACCTAGCCTCTAACTCTAAATCTTTTCCTTCTCTGCCTCTAATCTTTCTCTCTCTACTCTCTCTCTGCTTCTACTGTCCTTTCTTGTTCTAAACTTCTTAGTTTTTCCAATTCTTTCTTTTTCTTTTCTGCAACTAAGCTCTAACTCGAATCTTTCTTCTCGGCTTCTAACCTATTTTCTCTGCCTTGCTCTTAATTTTCTCTGCCTCAATCTATCTTTCTCTTTGCCTCTAATCTACTATGTCTTTCCTCCGTTCCCTAGCCATGCTTTCCTTACAAAGTACGTTAAATCCTCTCCTTAATAACCAACTCTGTCCTACCTTCGTCAAACTCTACTACACTAGTCATGTTGTAAATGATTTACACTACGTTAACACTATACAACAACTAGTACAACAGCTACTTAACAACTGAGACACTAAAATAAACAACGTGAGGGGAGAATACTAGATACACTGTTTAACTAAGGCGCTAACAGTCACACTGGAGCCAACACAAAATACTATACTCTTACGTAATACTAAACAAATCGTCCTACTAAATTAATAATACCACTAGTTGGCAACAGTACTATGTGTCAATAGTTGCATTGGCAACCAAACAACGAAGTACAGTGACGTAGGCTGCAACAATACCCTAGCATATCAAATATCAATCTACATGTAATAGTGTTAACACTTTGTTGTAACAAATAAAACAAATATAATAAAGTGCTTTATCTAAGATAAGTATTGGTTTAACACAACTGTGTAGCACTAAAACACAAGCGTAGGTAAAGGTTGCAAGGTAAACAAGCTTGCTATCACCCACAAAGTAAATATACTGTATCTAGTATGTATTCTGTACTACACTAATAAATATTAGGTCACTGGGAGAAGTAGGGCGACACACATTAAGAGTGAGTAGGATAACTCTCTTGTCAAGGGCGGTCACTTCAGCACAATATATGTTGGCTTAATTATAGAGTGACACAAAAATAAACCCAAAAGAAATAAAAGGAACGACTCACACCAGGATTCCAAGTGTGTAAACAACTGTCTATCAGTCTGGTGACCACAAAAGTGTTTAGCCTGAGCTACGGATCTGTCTTGAAAAATGTTAATAAAGTATTATAGAACAAAACAAGAGGATTCTTTACCAAATTCTTGCTGCAGTTAAATGGTTGTTAATAATGTTCGAATAGCTACTGGGTCTGGTCGACCAATCCCACTTCTGACTCCCATTGTGACAGGAAAGCCGTACCGGTGACAGTAACCATCAGAACTAAATCAACACCCTTTTACAATATTTACAAATTTTTTTACATAGATGATTATTAACAATGCCATAGAAGATATGAAAATAAAAATGATTATAAGAAGAAAAAAAAATCAAAGTTCAGTATCTCCGGATACAAAGATCTTACTGTTCCATTCTAAAGTGGACGTGTCACAGTTCTTTAATTTAAATTGCGACTTTAAGTAGCACAAAACAATATCAAAAGTATCTTGAAATATAAGTCCTTTTAAACCGTGAATACGTTGATTCCGTATTGGCTCCCTATGGTGGTAGGTGATTGCATCCCTGAGTGACTTCAGAGGATAACAAAAATCAGCCGTCTTTGCGGTTACGGCACAACCCTGGGACGAAAGCTCTGCGCTGGGAAAATCCATCCAGGCGAGTGAAGGACAAGTGAACCTCGGCATTGTTAATTCCGGGGTATGAATCCCAGGTAAAACGTCTGGCGGAAGAAGCTAAAATATATTAACCTATGGTAAGCACCATGCAAAACAAATAAGTCAGGGGCATATAACTGCTCCTTTGGGTCACCATACCTGTAGGGCTCCCATAATAATACGTGCTATTATACAAAACCATTATGTGCTCACTAAGTGCAGACGTCACTGATTAATATACGTCACTAATTATTCCATTATTACTACAAAAAGTACTTTACTTAAAAGACTAAAGTTATAAGTATGAAAAATGATATGGAAAAGTTATGATGATACATTAGAGATACTCGGAAATGATAAACTGCAGCTATTATTTACAATACAAATTTACAAAATTCAATTAAATCAAAACGTTATATCTAGTTGGTATCGGATTAAGATCTAAAAATACCATACTTACTACGACATTATTTAGATGTGCTATAGAATGGCACTCAAGTTACAATTTACAATAATATATTAATTACATGGTACTAGACTTGACATATAGATTTTACATAACAATACAATGCCAGTAATGGCGTTCCATAATTAACAAATGTTTGACATAAAGTTTTTGAAAACGGCTGTACAATTATCACGATACTATTTCAGTATTAAATCTAAATCTTATAAAACGAAACGTTAGACTCCTCTTTCTATAAATATTTTACAAAAGTCTGAAAAATTTAATAAATTATCCTGAATACCGAAATAGCCAAAATCATGGTGCCGAAAAGTAAATGTTACAGGAATTCGTAGATGAACAAAAAGTTACCAAAATAAAAATCGTAATTGCAAAAATCATACAAAATCTAACAAATAAATTTCTTACCTCGATTCGAGCATAATTTTCGAGCTAGAAAATATTTTCAGAATGATTGTCTATAATGTCGGATGGTGGTTAGTGGCAAGGCATATTAGTCCAGTCTATTTAAGGGTTATTGTCCCGCCATATACTAAATTTCATGGCTTCAGGATATGCGTAAACTCTTGACTATTTGTATTTTCCACGGGATTCACGATATAGCGGGGGATCTAAACTACTTTGGCGCGGATTGAAATTGACAATTTTGGAGGCCATTATAGTGGTTTTGGGGATATTAAAAACATAAATTACTGAAGTTTATATAAAATATCAATTTTTTATTACTGAACCAGAATTTAATGAAATTTATACATGGAAATTTAAGTTATGAAATACAGAAAAACCTTAGAGGTTTTTTCAATGCGTGAAATCTATCATTTACCTCAATAACTCAAATATTTACAAAAGATGATTGCAATACCTGTATTACACTACAGGATAAAAATAAGGCCCGTATGTCAATTTGTGCAGTTACATACCATACCTAATTCAAGGTCTTGTATTTCTCTTGGTGCATTCCGAACATCGCCAGTTCAAAGTTTATATTGCTGAAGCAAAACGAACCATTCTCTTGACACAAGCCGAGAAAAACTTTCACGCAATATGCTTTAAGAGTGGCTTGCAACAAATCCAATCCTGCTCATGAATTATTTTTAAACAAAAGTACTCGATTTCATATGAGGAAAAACCAAAACAAATCAAACGTTTGGATTCGCATACAATCTTCTATGAATGGAAACTGACTTCAAATTCGTGGTTTAAAAATATTCAAGTCCAGATAAACCTCCATGGACCCTTTTTACCCCTACGTCTTTTCGAGTTTGAAATGCTTTAGAAAGTCTGAAACAAACCCTGAAAATATTCAAGTCCAAATTCATGAAATCAAACAACTTACATTGACTTTTTGCAAATTACACAGACGGTTCAAAAGCATGAATCAAAGGTTGGCTGTGCCTGCTGTCAGTCCATCATCAATCAAAATTTACGTTTGCCAAATAATGCAACAATTTTTTTCAGCCGAGGCCAATGTATTGATTTAGGTCTAAATTTTATATCAAACAAGAGCTGTCTCAATAGGAGACACTGCCCCCGAGAGCACTTTGATGATTAGTTATGGCCGATGTTAGAGTTAGGACCTTTGATACGGACCTGGGTCTGCCGCGCGACACGTCGTCTTACTGTGGTACACATTATGGCCCAATTATTCTATAATCCATGCATGTGAATGCAAAGATATGGACCGGACACGCCCATCAATGCACTATCATGAATATGACTTTAAAGTCTAAGTGTGACCTTGACTTTGAGCTACGGAACTGGGTCTTGCGTGCGACACGTCGTCTTACGGTGGTACACATTCATGCCAAGTATTTAAAATCCATCCAGGATGACAAAGATTATGGACCGGACACGGAATGCACGATTCATGAAAAATGGGACCTTTAACGTTACGTGTGACTTGACCTTTGGTACGGACCTGGGTCTTGCGGCGACTCGTCGTCTTACTGTGGTACACATCATGCCAAGTTATTTGGAAAATCCATCCAGATGACAAGATATGGAGGGACACGAATGCACATCATGAAAAATGAGCTTTAAACGTCTAAGTGTGACCTTGACCTTTGAGCTAACGGCCTGGGTTCTTGCGCGCGACACGTGATCTTATGTGTACACCATTCATGCCAAGTTATTTGAAAAATCCATCCATCGATGACAAAGATATGGACGGACACGAAAATTGCGACTCACCGACAGACTGACAGACTCGCAGACGGTTCAAAAACTATTTTGCCTCCCTTCGGGGGCATCAAATGGTGCAGAAAAATTTATTATCTTTTCCGATCGCTTTCTGTTTTTACAGTCAATTATAACCGAAATATGGGAAAATCCATTCATTCAAAAAATTTTCTCAGGCTTTCATGAACTATCTTTAAAAAAAGTTTAATCATTATTTTGTTGGATTTCCGTAGTCATGTGGGTATATTCATGGAACGGAGGTGTGATATTGCAGCAAAAGAATCCCTTTTATTATCACAATCTAATTGAAATTACCACATACGATTTTAGGCCAATATAAACAAACACATTTTATCTATATGGCAGTCGTCCATGGAACCGTGCTTCATTCAATAAACTTCATGATATCAAACTTACTCTAGGGGAATGGCACCAAGGGAACAGATCTGTTCGGCAGGGAGGAAGTTGTTCTTTCTCGCAGTCGAATAGGTAAATACCGTTTGACTCACTCTTACCTTTTGAATAAAGATAATCAACCCGAATGTGTACCATTGTCAAACACCGCTTACATTTAAACACAATTTTAATCGACTGTGTGGACTTTGCTTCACAACGCAGTACATATTATGTCGTTACTTGAAGAGATTATTTGACAACGTTTCAGTTGGAAATATTTTATTGTTTTTTAAAGCAGATAGGGAAATATAGCAAAGATCTAACTCTTTTATTTTTATTTAATTTGCAATTTATTATTTTTGCAGCTGATATTTAAACACCACAGTACATACATTTTTACATTTTGTTTTTAGATATGCTTTACATTTTTACACGGATGCTTTTTAGATTTGTTTTACATTATTCTAGTGTTCTTTACTTTTTACATAGTTGTTTTTAGGTATGCTTACATTTTTACATCAGGTTTAAGGCTTTACAGTTGGCGTTTTCCATTATGACTTCTTCTCGGCGGATATATAAACCATTTTGTGTCGTTTTGCCGTTTGTAAACCAACTCACTCACTCATCACTCACTCATTCTGATAAAAATATGACGTCAACATGGTGGGAGTAAGGTGAGGTTGGCGTGCGCACATAAACCGGTTAAGCTCCCAGTGGAGTTTTGCCACTGACCGTCCAAGGCGGTGCACCACTGTGTTCCTTTGTTTGGTCGTTTGTCCTTATGTGTTGGCTTTGTGTGTGTGTGTGTTCCTTTGTTCGTTTTGTACATGGACCTTCATAACCTCCAGTTCTTTTCGATTTGCAAATGCCTTTAGAAAGTCTGGAAACAAACACTGAAATTATTCAAGTCAAATATCATGAAATCGAATCTACTTACTATGTCTATTTTGCCAATTTACACAGGACGGTTCAAAAATGATCAAAGGCGTTCGGCTGTGAATGCTGGTCGGGCCTCTTCGTCAATCAGAAATTACGTTTGCCAAATAATGCAAAAATATTTTCAGCCGAGGCCAAAGCTATTGATTTAGGTATAAATTTTATATAAAAAAATAGTGAGAATATTTTATTATTTCTTTTCCGACTCGCTTTCTGTTCTACAGTCAATTCATAACCGAAATATGGAAAATCCATTCATTCAAAATATTTTCTCAGGCTTCTTGAACTTCTATAAAAAGTTATCATTTTTTGTGGATTCCTAGTCATGTTGTATTCATGGAAACGAGGATTGCTGATCTTGCTGCAAAGAAATCGCTTTTATACACAGTCTAGTTTGGAAATTACCATACGATTTTTAAGCCCAATATAAACATATCATTTTATCTAATTGGCAGTCGTCATGGAAGTGCTTCATTCAATTAAACTTCTGATATGAAACCTACTCTAGGGGAATGGCACCAAGGGAACCAGTCTGTTCGCAGGGAGGAAGTTGTTCTTTCTCGCTGTCGAATAGGGTCATACCCGTTTGAACTCACTCTTACCTTTTGAAATAAAGAAGATCATCCCGTTGTGTACCATGTCTAACACCGCTAACTACTAAAACATATTTCATCGACTGTGTGGATTTGCTACATAACGCAGTACATATTGATGATTTCAATCTTTGAGAGAATTATTTGACAACGTTTCAGTGGAAATATTTTATCCGTTTTTAAATGCAGATAGGAATATATCAAAAGATCTAACACTTATTATTTTTATTCTACATCTTTGCAATATTATTATGTTTGCAGCTGATATTTTAACACACACGTACATACATTTTTACATTACTGTTTTTAGATATGCTTTACATTTTTACACGGATGCTTAGACTTTACAGTTGGCGTTTGCAATATGACTTCTTCTCGGCGATATATGACCATTTTGTGTCGATTCGCCGTAAAACCCAACTCACTCACTCGTTTTGTCCTAATGTGTTGGCTCTGTGTGTGTGTGTGTGTGTGTGTGTGTGTGTGTGTGGTGCACGCGTCTGCGTGCTGTGGGTTTCGTTTTGATGAAGCTGCGTTTTTGGTACGTGGCATTCCCTGTTTGATATTTGTCTTTGTTTTTTTTTTGTAGAGTGCTATAACATTTCCAGACAGTACAGAATGTAGAAAATTAGTCTTTAAGACTAATAATCAATTAATTTTCATCTTCGAAGGTAGCAGTTTAATTTTTACATTTTTCCCAAAGTTGTACGATATTAATATTTTGTTGTTCAATGAAATAAGTGATTAGAATATACAGGCCGAAATTAAAAGGCACTACAATTTCCGATTTTTTGGATAAAAATATACATATAAAATTAAACTTTTGTCAGAATGGAGCAAAATTTTTGTAACATAATTGTACAGAATATGTATAAACAATAACAAAACAAGCAACAAAAATATATAAAGTACTATTTTATTTCTTAAAAAACATAATTGATAAATCTACCATAGAATCCCTGAAATCAACTAGGAGCACCTCCTATTGGGAACTTAATCAACCGCAAGGGCACCGGGAATTCTCCTGACCCCAAACAATCATGAAATGAAAGCGCTAGAGATTACAATCCATGCCTCCAAGATATTTAGGTTTTGGGGGGTTCGTTTTGAGGAGGTTGCGCTTTTGGTGCGTGGCATTCCCTGTTTGATATTTTTCTTTGTTTTTAGAGTTCTGACTGTGGATGTGACTTTCAAATATACATGACGAATTTGTGACGTCAATTAATTGTACAAGAAGTGTTTATTTACTACGTTATTATAACTTGATGCAGTCTATAATTGACTAACAAGGATAAGAAACAGGAACTTGAAGTACAAAGTAATCAGACGTTAGACTAAAACATTGTTATAGATTCTATTAGAATTTAAAATACAAATGGAGGTACTGAAAAAAACCCAAAACACATTAATGCGTCTGTTACAGAAAGTCTTTACCTTAAAGACATTCAAGACGCAAAGTTATGTTCCTTTTTACCAACAGTAAGGACATCAGATTAAGTTATCTATTGTCGAAATCGAAATAATAGAGTAACAAGATGTGCACAATTACTGTGTCAGTACTTATAATATACTTTTTTTCTAATCAGTATGTGTTTCATTCAAATACTTGAAAAATTTATTCAGAATAGGATGATTGTACTTCTTATTCTGATAATAATTTTCCAATACTAAAAATTCATTATACAGTACTTTCATCATATTAATAATTCTTGCCCTGCTATCACTTATCATATAAGATTTATAAATACTAAAGCCAATAGGAGAGATCGCCCTGACGTCACGCATCAACACCTGTTTATCTGGCGGTGGGCAAAACAAAATTTTTTTACATTGTTTGTGTATGGATCAGAATTTTCAATTTTAAATAACTTTTTCGTTCATATATGGATTTTTAAAATTTAAAAAGTTGTGAATTGCTTACGATTTTCATATTTTATTATTCAAATATTTTTTGAAAATGAATAAACGTTTTAAATGACATTTGATTTTAATAGCGGCGTAGCGATGCTCCAAACTTTTAGAAGAAACACTGTAAGTTAAGCGTTCATAATTAATCCATTTTATATCAAAATAATATTTAAAAGTTATCAATAAATTGCTTGTTTTATATTCTTTCCATTGATCAAAAAATTATTGATATCATTTGTGTTTTAAGAAAGTTTAAGCCGTCAGAAAAACATCACTGTTAACAAAAAAACATGGACGCTCGGCGTCTGCCCACCCGATCTTTGTCTTATCAGTTCTAAAAATAGAATATACAACGATTTGTATACAAACACGATCTCTCCTATATGACTTAAAATAATATTAACATCTTGATAAGCTGTGAGCTCTGTTTTATATCCCACGACAAAGTATTCTAGATCATCAAAACGTTTATATATTTTAAGCTTTTGGAAAATAGAATGAATTACATCCCAAAGTGGGGTTTACAAACTTCGTAAGATCTTGGGTCATGGTAATTTTCCAAATGTATTTGGTAAAATTATAAAACGTTTTATTAAAAGAGGTTATGACCCAACTGTTATGAGACATACCGCATGTTTAGTGTTCAACCCCGCTTCCCTCTTTGATTGTGTCTGACGGAAGAGGGGAGGACTCTATGATAAGTAGTTTTTAAATCCTACCAGGACTAAATTGTTTTGATATCTGTCTTCTTAAGGATGTTTCTCTTGTTGCTCTGTCTTCTGAAAAAGATTGAGTACATATTTTTTGGTTCTTAAGGTTTGCTCTTTATGTATTTATACACGAGCATTTTTGTGTTTTACATGCTATGCCTTTTTGTTTCCATTACGTGTGTAAGAGATTCACCTGGAGGGGATTGCTTTTATTTACACTGTCCCGTGTCTTTGGAACATGGTGGGGGTAAGAGTGAGGTTGGGTGCGCACCATAAACCGGTTTAAGCTCCCCAGTGGTGTTTTTGCCACTGACCGTTCCTAGGCGGTGCCCCACTATGTTCCTTTATTTGTTCGTTTTGTTCTTATGTGTTGGCTTTGTGTGTGTGTGTGTGGTGCACGCGTCTGCGTGCTGTGGGTTTCGTTTTGAGGAGGCTGCGTTTTTGGTGCGTGGCATTCCCTGTTTGATATTTGTCTTTGTTTTTCAACTTTCAATTCGCGTCATAATTAATTTATTGAACTATTTCGAACGTGGTCTTCAGTTTTTAAGATCGTTCAGAAGCACTGCAATCTTTATTTATGTTTAAACAGGTCAGCACGCTAAGACTTTCGTGTTTCAAAATTACATAAAATCTATTAATCTTATTTCAAAATTGCGCAGTTGTTTAGTTTTCTAATCTTGTATACTTTCCTTCTACAGAAATGGCAAAACCTACTAATGTTTGCAGATCAGTTTGCTCTTTGGCCTTTTCTTAAATCGATAGACTTGTACCTTTACGTCACAAAAGAAGTTATTTTTGGATCTCGTCTATACAGTTAACTCCGCCTTTCCGATACGAGTAAAATACTGAATGAACTTGTTTACATTGCCTGCATGATTTAAATACTTTCAGTACCTTGCAGAATTTTCTTTTAAATAATGTATCTCGTGTTTAGTTTTCACTATACATGTAATTATAAAACGTGCCTGACCCGAGTTGTTGGATTCGCATCACTGATTGAAGGACATAAGTTCGAATCCCGGAACCGACCATGACTCTTTAGTTGAAAACAAATCGGCAATTTCTTATGGAATATGTGAGTCTTAGTCTAACTGACTTGACCTGAGCCTAGGAAACAGTTACGAGTTATTTTTTTTTTCACTCGAAAGAAATTGTCATCGCTAGATTTGGGTTTAAATGCCGATTTTGTTGCGAATATGAGATAAATTCAAATAAAACTTACACGTATCAAAAGGTAGTCCAAATAATTGTACTCAAGTATACTGCAGGGGCGAAAGCTGCTATAGAGAACTCATCAATGAATACTTTGGCTTCAAAGCAGTTCAAAACCTTCTGTTTGCTGCAACAGGTGTCAACCCGAGCATGGACTGGAATGGGAATAAACTATCAATTGCATAATGTACAGTCTAAAGAGGCACTGGGGTTTTAAAATATGATATCATAATAAAACAGTGTCTTGAACATGTTTTGTTTCTTAATCTTTATGTTTGCACTTAAAAATATGGCACCTTAATGCAGTCGGTTTCTTCATACAAGCGGTATCTTAAGCAGGTTGGTAAGTATGAAAAAGTCTTTATTTTAATGCACAAGGTGATATTTTTATGGCCCCCTTCGAAGATGGAGGGGTATATTGTTTTGCAGATGTCGGTCTGTCGGTCGGAATGTAGACCAATCCGTTTCCGGATGATAACTCAAGAACTATTGGGTCTAGGATCATGAAAGTTGATAGGGAGGTTGGTCATCACCAACAGATGACCCCTATTGATTTTGAGTTCTGTATGTCAAAGGTCAAGGTCACAGTGACCCTGAATAGTAAAACGGTTTCCGGATGATAACTCAAGAACCCTTGGGCATAGGATCATGAATGTTGATAGGGAGGTTGATCACGACCAGAAGATGAACCCCAATGATTTTGAGGTCAGTATGTTAAAGGTCAAGGTCACAGTGACCCTGAACAGTTAAACGGTTTCCGGATGATAACTCAAGAACGCTAAGGCCTAGGGTCACAGAAGTTGATGGTGCGATTGATCTTGACCAGCAGATGACCCCTATTGATTTTGAGGTCAGTATGTCAAAGGTCAAGGTCACAGTGACCAGGAACAGTAAAATGGTTTCTGGGCAATAACTCAAAAATGCTTGGGTCTAGTGTCAGGAAAATTGATAGTTAAGTTGGCCATGACCAGCAGATGACTCCTATTGATTTTGAGGTCATTAGATCAAAGGTCACATTGGCCAGGAACAGTTAAACGGTTTCTGATCTTCTTGTCCAAAACCATAGGGCCTAGGGCTTTGATATTTGGTATGAAGCACAATCTAGTAGTCCTCTACCAAGATTGTTCAGATTATTTCCCTCGGGTCAAATATGGCCCCACCACGGGGGTCACGTGGTATATATAGACTTATATAGGAAAAAACTTTGAAAAACCTATTGTCCAAAACCACAGGGCCTAGGGCTTTGATATTTTGTATATTAAATCATCTAGTGGTCCTCTACTTAGGTTGTTCAAATTATTCCCCTAGGGTCAAATATGGCTCCGCCCTGGGGGTCACATGGTTTACATAGACTTACATAGGGAGAAACTTTGAAAATCTTCTTGTCGAAACCACAAAGACTATGGCTTTGATATTTTGTAATGTAGCATCATCTAGTGGTTCTCAACCAAGTTTGTTCAAATTATCCTTCTAGGGTCAAATATGGCCCCGCCCCAGGGGTCATATGGTTCAAATAGACTTATATAGGGAAAAACTTCATCTTCATGTCCATAACTTACACCATTCAAATTTGGACCACATGTATAGTTTTGAGTGGCAAGATGAACCTTGACATGAGTTAACCTTGATCTTGACCTACTTTCACATTTCTGTAGCTACAGCCTTCAAATTTGGACCACATGCATAGGTTTGTGTACCGAAAAAAACTTTGACCTTGTTATTGACCTAGTGACCTACTTTCACATTTCTCAAGCTACAGCCTTCAAATTTGAACCACGTGCATAGTTTTGTGTACTGAAATGACCTTTGATCTTGAGATTGACCTAGTGACCTACTTTTACATTTTTGAAGGTACAAGGTTCAAATTTGGACCAATTGCATAATATTGTGTTCCGAAATAAAATTTGACCTTGATTTTGACCTAGTGACCTACTTTCACATTTCTCAAGCTACAACCTTCAAATCTGAACCGCATGCATAGTTTTGTGTACCGAAATGAACTTTGATCTTGAGATTGACCTAGTGACCTACTTTCATATTTCTGAAGCTACAGGCTCCAAATTTGGACTGCATGCATATATATTTTTGTGTTCTGAATTGATATTTGACATTGATTTTTATCTATTACCTACTTTCACATTTCTCAAGCTACAGCCTCCAAATTTGAAGCACATGCATAGTTCTGTCTACCGAAATGAACTTGACCTTGAAATTGATCTAGTGACCTACTTTCACATTTCTCAAGCCACAGTTTTCGAATTTGGACCACATACACTTTGTTTTGTACCGAAATGAATTTTGACCTTGATTTTGACCTTGAGCTAGTCTTGAAATTTGGAACATTCAAAAATGGTTCAGTGGATGGCGCCTAGATCTCTCTGTAATGTCTTGTTAGGTTAATAGGTTAAAGGTCAAGGTCAGATTAAACCAGAATGGTAGAACTTTTGTTTACAGTGAGCATATAATTTATGTTCCTTGTGCAATTACTGAATGCATCAAGGGGGGCATTTCGTGTTCGACGAGCTCTTGTTTATTACTTACTATATCAAATCATGTCCAATGAGAGGATTAATTAAAACTGTTTCAATATTTAATCACTGAAATATCCTGTTCTGAAAATGTTATCACCTAATAAATTTTATTATACCTTACTTTTGTCTACAATGGTAAAATTACATTACCCGAAAAAGAGATGTTTTGTCTATCAGAAACATTTTCAACCGTTTTGGCACATGACCTAGCGAAAGTTTAAGCGAAAGTGACTATTAGGTCATGTGACTGCGCCGATATTTTGAATGTCATATACGGGCAAACAACTGCTTCAATTTTTTTGCCAAATGATTGCCTCCCTTGTACGCAATGTCATATTGTAAAGACGTCACTATTCAATGTGTACACAGGTGATTACCGCACTAAATATGCCCCTTGCCGGGGGGGGGGGGGGGGGGGGGGTCTAGAAAATGCCGGCTGTATTCTCCATGCAGAGGGTACGACTCCCCCGAAAAAGGGAGCCGCCCGTTTGCCGTGGTGGCGGCCCGAAAGCCGGAGAGGAGGGTCCTGGATGTTGAGGTCCCCATAGCACCCCCGGGGAGGTGATGCATGCTTTTTTACAAGTGTGCATCCCCTTTTCGGGGTGTGGTCCCAAACACACTTTTTTGGGCCCTCTAATTCGGTCTAGACTTTTTTGGGCGGCCCGTATTTGGGCCCGATACGATCAATCGGCTGGTCATCCCAAGCCCTAGGAAATTGCACTTTAATTACTCTTACATCTTCTAATTCCTCATATCAAATTGCATCTGTTTTTTTTTCCTTTTGACAATGCACAATTATCTTCTTTTGGCAATTAACGTCACACAAAATCAAATGTACTTTCCTTCTCTTGTCACTTTTTACTGCTTTAAAGCAACTTTCAAAGTACTTTTCACACAAAAGTATTAAAACACGTCATGACAATATGTATTACAATTTCTATTTCCTAAAGCGTGGCTTAGGGTCAGTTGGTTGGGTAAAGTAGCAACCCCTTGAACCCCCTTATTGCATTTTGCAATAGAGCTGGTGATATAAACAAGATTGCAAAATACCTGGCCGAGTATATCACTACAGTATCCCTAACAGTTTGAGCTGGATACCCCGCTCTGCTTACATGTTCCCTTGTTGGACTCCGCGGCGGGTGGGGGCTGCGAGTGACGAATGTTAACAAATTCATCATGGAAAATCAAAATAAAAACAAACGACCGAAATACCGAAACAGACTCAGATGGCACGGAAGGTGAGAATCCCTCTCACCGACCATACACATCCAACATGGCATTTCCAAGATTTTGTTCATTCAGTCAACTGATAAATTTTTTTAAAATGACAAGTCTTTCTCCATTCGTAATTGAAAAAACACTTCAAAGTGTACTGGTGTTCCGAAGTCCGTTAAAAAGTTACGCACAGGGGATCTGCTCGTTGAAGTAGAAAAAGCAGTACATGCTCAAAATTTACTTTAAACATCCTTCTTCAAACCGGCCATGTAAGTGCATTGCACACCGCACTCTGAATTCCTCAAGCGGGTCATCCGCTGCCCAATCTTGCTGGAGTTTCGGAGTCGGAAATTGTGCACGGCCTGCTGATCAACATGTCACGGCAGCTAGACGAATCAAAATTAAACGATTGGGAAAAAAATAAACACAAACACTATTATTCTTACTTTCGGCATACCTTTCCTCCCTTCAGTCATAAAAGTTGGATACCTCATGACAAAAGTTACAACCTATATCCCTAATCCACTTCAATGCTACTGCTGCTTTAAGTTCGGGCACAACGAGAGAAACTGCAAAATTTGATCACTTTTGCCCAAAGTGCTGTCGAGATGGCCATTCCCATGACGAGGACAAGTGCAGTTATACAGTGCGTTGTGTGAATTGCGGCGAGCCACATTCAGCCAGGTCTCGCGACTGCAAGACGTGGGAACTCGAAAAGGAAGTTCTTCATGTCAAGTTCACACAAGGCATTGGATTTCAAGAAGCCAGGCAAATTGCCAATGTCAGATTTACATCTCCATCACTCGCACAAACTTATTCGTCAATCACTAAATCTGTCGCTAACAAAACAATACAGTGTATTGATGTTTTACTCAAACAGATTCAGTGCCCGTTTCTCAAAACCCAAACCCCCAAACCTTGGGAACCTAGCAAACAACAATCAAATGTACAGAAAAATCCTCAAGGTAAAGCCCAGCTGCAACACAAAACATCCCTAATTACAAGCCACAACAAAAAACGAACAAGCAATGTATCTAACAATTCAACAAGTACTTCATCATCGGTAAAGGAATAAAACACCTAGACAAAAAAATTGAACTAAATACCGGTGGAGTGGGGAAAAGGGGTCAATGATCCCATTAACCACTACAACCGGTTGAACATCTAGCAGTAGATGTAGATATGGGGGACGAGGAGGATGGACGTTCGTCTAAGCCTCCTGCCATACCTCCTAAACCCTTTTAAAGGAGAAAAAGATTACTAGGATGTCTTCTCCTGAGAAGTCTGAAAAGTGTGAATACTATGTTTCCAGTAGAACATATTTTTGTCGAATAAAATAATCCAGTGGAACTGCCGTGGACTTAAAGCTAATTATAATGAAATTCTCCTTCTCTATCAAAATATAATCCCTCTTTGATGTGTTTAAGTGAAACCTTTTGAAAGAAAGTGACAACATATCCTTTAAAAATTATTCAACGTATAACTTTATCAATAAAAGTTCAGAAAAGCTTCTGGTGGGGCATCAATTTTAATAAATAATGCACATCCGCATAGAGAAATTGTTTTGAATACTATGTAACTATGGATCGACCTATAACATTTTGTTCAATATATATACCTACTAAATTTAAACTTAATCTTGAAGATCTTGAAAAACCTGATCATTTAACTACCGCAACCGTTTTATTTTGATGGGAGATTTCAATGGTCACCAGGAGTTTTGGGGTTGTTCTGATAGCAATTTCTAGAGGTCAAATTATTGAAACCTTTATTGAAAGAAATTCTCTCTGTTACTGAATAATAAATCCAAAAAAATCCTACATCCTGCTAAAGGACACTACTCTTCTCTTGATTTTTCAATTTGTCAACCAAGCCTTTTTCTTGACTTCGAATGGGGGGTGCTAGATGACTTTCATGGGAGTGATCATTTTCCCGATTATATTATCAAGTATTGTTCAGTAAACATCAGCTGATTCCTCTTATTTTAAATTTAAAAAAGCTGACTGGCAGCAATATCCGTATTTATGCAAAAATGATTTGTCTTTGGAGAATTTCGCCAATTTTTTTGATCCTATTGATCGTTTTTTCCCCGTTATTTTTATCAATATTGCAGACAAGTCCATTCCAAAAACTTCAAGAAATGGTAAATCAAAAAAATAAAAACCCTGGTATAACGATGACGTAAGACCGCCATTCGAAAACGTAGAGCGGCCGTTTAAAAATTTTAAAATTCGGGGCCGACAAAAGACAATCTGCAGTCAGTTAAGATTCTCAGAGCAAAAGCTCGCAGAACTATAAAACAAGCAAAGAAAAACCCTGGCCCTTCTTTCGTTTCTAAACTTAATTCTAGGTCATCGGGTTTAAAAAAATGTGGGAAATGATTCGTAAAACAAGTGGAAAAGGAAAAAAATTCAAATGTTTCTTCATCTTAAACAATCTGACCAGATACTGCATCTACCAAAGAAGACATAGCTAATACTCTTGGTGAAGCTTTTCAAAAAACTCTTCTTCACATAATTATGACCAAAGATTTCAAAACATTAAATTAACTAAAGAAAGCAAACCTCTGAATTTCGATTCAAATAATGAGGAAGATTATAATAAACCTTTTCGATCACAGAGTTAATTGACTCTTTAGACAATGTCATGATACTGCATCGGTCCAGACCCAAAAACATTATCAACTTTTAAAAACACTTCACACAAGAATCATTAGACCTTCTTTCCTTGAAATCTACAATATTTTTAACATGGAAAACTGGTATTTTTTCCAGACCCCCCTGGAGAGAAGCTAAATTTTTATTCCCATACAAAAACCCGGGAAAAGAAGCACGAACCCAAGTAATTATAGACCGATAGCTCTTACTAGTTGTTTAGTAAAACTCTGGAACGTATGATTAATTCTAGACTAGTTTGGTACCTCGGGAAACAAAAGGTTTAATTACAAACTTTCAAAGCGGCCCTTTTGCAAAACAACGCAGCACAACCGATCATCTGGTTCGACTGGAAAATTTTATTCCTATGCATTTATTAAACAAGAGGGCCATGATGGTCCTGAAACGCTCACCTCTCCACATGATCCAGTTTTGAGTATGACCGTTTTTTTCTATTATTTTGACATAGTGACCTAAATTTTTGAGCTCATGTGGACCCAGTTTTGAACTTGACCTAGATATTATAAAGATAAAAATTCTGACCAATTTTCATGAAGATCCATTGAAAAATATGGTCTCTAGAGAGGTCACAAGGTTTTTCTATTATTTGACCTATTGACCTAGTTTTTTAAGGCACGAGACCCAGTTTCAAACTTGACCTAGATATCATCAAGATGAACATTCTGACCAATTTTCATGAAGATCCATTCAAGGGTATGGCCTCTAGAGAGGTCACAAGGTTTTTCTATTTCAAGACCTACTGACCTAGTTTTTGATCGCAGTTGACCCAGTTTCAATCTTGACCTAGATATCATCAAGATAAACATTCAGACCAACTTTCATACAGATCCCATGAAAAATATGGCCTCTAGAGAGGTCACAACGTTTTTCCATTATATGACCTACTGACATACTTTTTGATGGCACGTGATCCACTTTCGAACTTGACTTAGATATCATCAAGGTGAACATTCTGACCAATTTTTATGGAGATCCATTCACAAGTATGGCCTCTAGAGAGGTCACAAGATTTTTCTATTTTTAGACCTACTGACCTAGTTTTTGACCGCACATGACCCTGTTTCGAATTTGATCTAGATATCATCAAGATGAACAATCAGACCAACTTTCATGAAGATCCATTGAAAAATATGGCCTTTAGAGAGGTCACAAGGTTTTTCTATTATTTGACCTACTGACCTAGTCTTTGACGGCACGTGACCCACTTTCAAACTTGACCTAGATATCATCAAGATGAACATTCACACCAACTTTCATACAGATCCCATGGAAAATATGGCCTCTAGTTAGGTCACAAGGTTTTTCTATTATTTGACCTACTGACCTAGTTTTTGATGGCACGTGATCTACTTTCGAACTTAGATATCATCAAGGTGAACATTCTGACAAATTTACATGAAGATTTCATGAAATATATGGCCTCTAGAGAGGTCACAAGGTTTTTCTATTTTTAGACCTACTGACCTAGTTTTTGACCGCACGTGACCCAGTTTCGAACTTGACCTAGATATCATCAAGGTGAACATTCAGACAAACTTTCACACAGATCCCATGAAAAGTATGGCCTTTAGAGAGGTCACAAGGTTTTTCTATTATTTGACCTACTGACCTAGTTTTTGAAGGCACGTGACTCAGTTTCTAACTTGACCTAGATATCATCAAGGTGAAAGTTCTGACCAATTTTCATGAAGATCTTATGAAATATATGGCCTCTAGAAAGGTCACAAGGTTTTTCTATTTTTAGACCTACTGACCTAGTTTTTGAAGGCACGTGACCCAGTTTCAAACTTGACCTAGATATCATCAAGATGAACATTCAGACCAACTTTCATACAGATCCCATGAAAAGTATGGCCTTTAGAGAGGTCACAAGGTTTTTCTATTATTTGACCTACTGACCTAGTTTTTGACGGCACGTGACCCAGTTTCGAACTTGACCTAGATATCATCAAGATGAACGTTCTGACCAACTTTCATGAAGATCTTTGAAATATATGGCCTCTAGAGAGGTCACAAGGTTTTTCTATTTTTAGACATACTGACCTAGTTTTTGACCGCACGTGACCCAGTTTCGAACTTGACCTAGATATCATCAAGATGAACATTCTGACCAATTTTCATGAAGATCTATTGAAAATTATGGCCTCTAGAGAAGTCACAAGGTTTTTCTATTTTTAGACCTACTGACCTAGTTTTTTAAGGCACGTGACCCAGTTTCGAACTTGACCTAGATATCATCAAGATAAACATTCTGACCAACTTTCATAAAGATCCCATGAAAAATGTGACCTCTAGAGTGGTCACAAGCAAAAGTTTACGGACGGACACCGCGCGATCACAAAAGCTCACCTTGTCACTTTGTGACAGGTGAGCTAAAAAGAGCATCTAGTGTCTGTCTTTTTCGATTTAGAAAATGCTTATGACACTACATGGAAATATGGTATTATGAATGATCTTAACGACATAGGTTTAAAAGGTCGTCTGCCAACATTTATATCACAATTTTTATCTGATCGAAGTTTTAAAGTACGTGTTGGTGATACCCTTTCTGACTCTTTTGAGCAAGAACAGGGCGTTCCACAAGGTTCAATTTTATCTGTTACACTTTTTAGCATCAAAATTAATAATATTGTGAAATGTTTGTTACCAGGGACAGACTGTTCATTATATGCTGACGATTTTTTTTATATGTTATCGTTCAAAAAATATGCGTACGATTGAACCCAATTACAACAGTGTTTGAATAAAGTCCAAACTTGGGCCATGGAAAATGGGTTTAAATTTTCCCAATCGAAAACTCAATGTGTCCACTTTTGCCAATTACGGAAACATCAGTGTGACCCTGAGCTTTTTCTAAATGGTACAAAAATACCCGTTGTTGATGAAGCAAAATTTCTTGGTGTTATCTTTGAGAAAAAGCTTTTGTTTGTACCGCATATAAAATACTTGAAAGCCAAATGTCTGAAGTCATTAAATCTTTTAAAGGTAATTTCAAATACTGATTTGGGAGCCGATCGCACAGTTTTATTAAGACTTTATAGGGCTTTAATTAGATCTAAACTAGATTACGGCTGTATCGTTTATGGTTCCGCAAGAAAATCTTATTTACAAATGTTAGATACCATACATAATCAAGGTCTTCGTATTGCTCTTGGTGCATTCCGAACATCGCCAGTTGAAAGTTTATATATTGAAGCAAACGAACCATCTCTTTACACACGCCGAGAAAAACTTTCACTGCAATATGCTTTAAGAGTGGCTGCCAACAAATCCAATCCTGCTCATGAAATTATTTTTAAACCAAAGTACTCCGATTCATATGAGGAAAAACCAAAACAAATCAAACCGTTTGGATTTCGCATACAATCTTCTATGAATGAAACTGACTTCAAATTCGATGGTATTAAAGAAAATTCAATTCCAGATACACCACCATGGACCCTTCATACCCCTACAGTTCTTTTCGATTTGAAAACTGCCTTTAGAAAGTCTGAAGTCCAAATATCATGAAATCAAATCAACTTACAATGACTTTTTTGCAATTTACACAGACGGTTCAAAAGATGAATCAAAGGTTGGCTGTGCTGCTGTCAGCCTCCTTCATCAATCAAAATTACGTTTGCCAAATAATGCAACAATATTTTCAGCCGAGGCCAAAGCTATTGATTTAGCTCTAAATTTTATATCAAAAAATAGTGCAGAAAAATTTATTATCTTTTCCGACTCGCTTTCTGTTTTACAGTCAATTCATAACCGAAATATGGAAAATCCATTCATTCAAAATATTCTTCTCAGGCTTCATGAACTATCTTTAAAAAAGTTTATCATATTTTGTTGGATTCCTAGTCATGTTGGTATTCATGGAAACGAGGATGCTGATATTGCAGCAAAGAAATCCCTTTTATTATCACAATCTAATTTGAAATTACCACATACCGATTTTAGGCCCAATATAAACAAATACATTTTATCTAAATGGCAATCGTCATGGAACCGTGCTTCATTCAATAAACTTCATGATATCAAACCTACTCTAGAGGAATGGCACCAAGGGAACAGATCTGTTCGCAGGGAGGAAGTTGTTCTTTCTCGCTGTCGAATAGGTCATACCCGTTTGACTCACTCTGACCTTTTGAATAAAGAAGATCAACCCGAATGTGTACCACGTCAAACACCGCTAACTATTAAACACATTTTAATTGACTGTGTGGACTTTGCTACACAACGCAGTACATATTATGACGTTCAATCTTTGAGAGAATTATTTGACAACGTTTCAGTTGGAAATATTTTATCGTTTTTAAAGCAGATAGGAATATATCAAAAGATCTAACACTTCTTATTTTTATTTACATCTTGCAATATTATTATGTTTGCAGCTGATATTTTAACACACACGTACATACATTTTTACATTACTGTTTTTAGATATGCTTTACATTTTTACATGGATGCTTTTAGATATGTTTTACATTATTCATAGTGTTCTTTACATTTTTACATGGATGTTTTTAGGTATGCTTTACATTTTTACATCAATGTTTAGGCTTTACAGTTGGCGTTTGCAATATGACTTCTTCTCGGCGATATATGACCATTTTGTGTCGATTCGCCGTAAAACCCAACTCACTCACTCACTCACTACCGCACTAAATATGAAACTGTTGTATTAAATGAATTAAACACTTTTTGTAACGTTTTTATGTGCCTAATTTTGTCCAGTATAATAAAAGAAATATCATACAACAGCGTGTGCGACATTGATATTGTCAACCCTTGAAACAGAATGTCACCACTCTGCTTTCGCCTCAGGTGACATTCTGTCCTCGGTTGACAATATCAATGTCACACACGCTGCCGTATGATATTTATATAATGCCACAAAATGAGCATGACGAGTGTATTCCACACCATGCCAGTCAGATATTATGAGAAATCTAGACTTTCTATCATTTACCCATGCAAAACATACCCGTGACTTATATTTGTATAACAATTTCACTCTACAGCTCATAATAGAATCTCAATTTATAATGTTCAATCCATTTGATCAAAGCCTCCATATTTAATTTTGTTATAGGGTTCTTTGCCATTTTCAAGGTTTCAGTATGTCGACCCGGTATATTTAAAAAGGGTCTTACTACCCTAAGCTCTTTGATAATTTTCTGTTCGTCCTCTATAAAAGAAAACCTTTTATGCTTTTGTGAACGCTTAATTGAAGATGTTTCTTTATCAAAGTTTTTGGATATCTTGTCCATTCCAAAGAAAGCACTGCTTCGTTTAGCTAGTGAAGAGTCAGTTACATTAGAGCACCTTGTTCGTAAACGGCATTTTGTCAACCTTACCAAATGTTCCATTTGCATATCAGCTGGAATAATAGATTTTCCAGTGTTAACAAAAAGTCCATAACAGACCTCATTTGCTGCTCGTCCACTTAAAAGTACTAATTGTTGACTTAAAAACCGAAGAAGTTCTAGTGCATATTTTGAGTTATTGTTGTGTCCTTTTAATATCAGCAAAATGTACTTCATCAAACATAACAGACGGTCACGACTTGGTGCCTTTACAATGTCACATAATTCCATGTAAACTAAGCCTAATTCTATCACAGTTTTGCCATAGCAGTTTATTTTATCTGTATTGGTGTTTTCAACGTAATTCCCATTCATTACCCCTACTGACTGAACAAATACTGATAATGATTGGGCTGACTTGACGCACTAGCCAAAGCTTAATCTCCTCATTGGACATATTCTGGTATTCTGGAATGTTTTCTGGTACTACTTCAGTGTCTGGAAGTCCAAACTGCTGACATGCTGCTTCTATTGCATAAGCTTTTATTACAGAAACTGCTAATTCTCTACAGCTGTCATAGTGGTTCTTTGCATCATTCCCATCTGCACCCTTCCTTAACAAACGAATCTTTTGAATGTGTAGTGTAAAAGAGCCTGTGTTTTGTGTATCATACAATATCTGATAGAAGGTAGTCAAAATAGTCATTTGCAAATGAAATAATTCAAATGTAATTGGAAAAAGACTCTCAAATCGCTCTGGTTCTGAAAGAGCTGCAGCTCTAAGCCGCTTAGCTCCAGAAAAACGCTCTCGTGTGAGTTGGTCACCACCTATGTGGACTTCCTGTAATGGCTTTTCAGCAGCTTCATATGTTGTCTCACACAATTCCTGGTATGAGTCTAAGATATCCACAACTTCAGCATACTTCTGTTCCTTTTTTATTTAAAATGGGGAGGTATAACTAGGTTTGGTTCTTTTAGCCCCTCAGGTATGTCATCAATGACTTGACTGACTGCCGACTTGGCAAACTTCAGCCATGGGAAGAAATCAACTAGAATCCTAGTCATGATTAAAGAAACCTTTAACATGATGCCATTCTATTCCTGTTCATCAAGCATAAAAGTTGCTGCAGGTAAATACCGAAGGACATGTTGTGGATGTGTTCCTGGTAAATCAGGAAATGTACATTTTGAACAATTGCATCCGAGCCAAACCAGTGTTCCATGTGGCTCACTTTCCAGTATTGTTTCGCGCTTGAGCTACCCCCACGTGAAAATTAACATTGTCTCCTACAATACGGAACGTCTTTCCCTGTTTAACACACTCTGTTAGTTCTGTTTTGAAGCTATTGGAGATTGCTGACATGGTCTCTAACATTCCTTGGTGACTCAATGACACACCAAGTGGCTGTAGTCGATCATAAACCTGTTATAAAAATGTTTTACGAAAAAATTATGTTGTAATCTTGAAAGAATCTTTAAACAATTATTATTTCTCTCATTCAAAACTTGTGATTAAAGATAAATATATTTCTATACAGGACACTTATGGTATGATCCCTTTTTAGAACAAATTGAATGATGATTACCGTATGCTGAAAGAAGTGATCAAATATTTTTTATGTTACATAGACTATATTTTCGTTTGTTTATACGAATGATTAACCTCTAGAAGATATTTAATCTCAGTTAAACATAAATAAAATTTAACAGTAACACATTTATTTAATTAAAACATCCAAAAATATTGTGTTATTTTAATATATATATATATATATATATACTTGTAAGAATCTCCCATTACATATATGTCAGTTTGACTGACTTTCTTATCACTGTAGATTTTTCTTATACATCTAGAGAGAAAATAGTCTGGAGCTCCGTCAAATGGAAGAAAGTGAACACAGAATATTGAAAACGGGTTATGTAATTACCTGAATTTAAATAATTTGTTGTGAAATGAACTTCATAACAAAACAACAATGTACCAAACTGGAACTCTAACATCTGAAACATGCAACAAAGGAATGGATATTGTAAAATATATAAATTAAAGATAAATGCGTTCAACATATTGTATTATATTATATATATCATATTATATTTCTATCAGAATTCTTTTAAAACTGTTCTATTATATTATATTGTGTATACTCTAGATTTGGAAACATATGAAACTAAAACTCCAAAACAGTAACATTTGATGAAAACAACAAGCAAGAAAAAAAAACAAACAAACACACACACAAAAAGACCATCATACCTTTTGGTGGGCCTGTTCATTACCTAGAGAAATCGATATGACTTTCTGGACAGCAGAAAATTCTTGAAATCTTTGTTTCATCAACATTCCATATACAGTTCCAATGACAGGAACCAGCCCTTCTGTTGCCTTGGTGTTTCCGATTTTTCCTGAAGGCAATGCCACTGCAAGCAGCACTTCAGCAAAGAAGCTTTATTATTATTATTATTATTATTATACCAGATTTATATAGCGCCCTTTTCATGATCAATTTCACGTTCAAAGGCGCTTTACATAGTTCAAATGCAGCCACACAGGGCGCATAATTCATCCTCTACTAGTACAGACACAGAGCGATCTGACCAGAGGGACAGAGTGAGACAAAGCCCCCACGACAGAGAGATCAGAAATCAGATACAGGCTTGTCCGGCTAACTTAGCCTAGCTCGTTGCGAATAGACAGCCTGGTTCTTTAACGTGCCCAGTGTATAGCACTGATCCACGCAAGGATTGCCTGGGTTCCTGACCAGTACACCTCTAGCTTTGTTTTATCACAAGTTCGTTAATAATATCTGTCCAATTAAAGTTTCTTAGACTTTGATATTGTTTACTTACTGCACAGAGTACTGCCTTTGTCGATAACTCACGAGCATCCATCTCAGTGTCGTATATTATCAGTGTGTTGATTTCATTACGAATCATTAGCAAGTGATGATGACATAATAGCCCTGGCTACCTGGCGTGATGTTCCAGTACCTACAATGTGTCAATGACAAATGTCACATACTTAAAATAACTTTTCCGTTGGAGAAAGCATGACTTCCTAATATTATAGCTGAACAGTTATTATTTAAAGTAATTCTTTACTCTTACTCCACAAAAACAGCTTTGACCTATGCATTAATAGAAAAGACACAGATTATGCACATTCATACAATTTGCTTAGAATCTTACCACAGAGAAAAGTCTTTCTGTGACGAAGTTTGTAAAGCCCTTTCCTTTTTATTGAATAATATTTACGTAAGGTTTGGGAATGCAGTTTTCAGACAAGTAATCGGTATTCCCATGGGAACTAATTGTGCACCCCTTTTTGCAGATCTGTTTTTATATTGTTATGAAAGAGATTTTATGTTAAGCCTTTCTAAAGATACACAGGCAGACATTATAACTGCATTTAATAATACATCACGCTATCTGAATGATATACTTAATATGGATAACCCGTTTTTTGATCAGTTAGTGGAAAATATGTATCCAAGGGAGCTGCAGTTAAATACAACTAACAACTCGGATAATACTACTTCATTTCTAGATTTACATCTCTCAATGAACGTAACTTATTTATTACAAATAAGCTTCTTCGGCAGGGCTACCGTTATTATAAATTACGTAAATACTTTTCTAATTTTTACTATCGTAATTCAGATTTGGTTTATCTGGGGACCAAACGCCGCTCTTCATGGAATTACACGCCTCAACACGTGTATCATTGAAGGTTCCATGTTCACCGCCGTATGAATACGTCTGCGGATGTCTCTAAGTTGTTTTTGTTTTTTGTACTTTTAGCATGTGTAAATGTTGAGTTCTGCTCAACCCGGGGCTAGAGGGCGTGGACGGTAGCATGCATTTCCACTACCGTCCATGAAAAGGCTCAATCAAACCGAGCCTGCAACATTTTCGTTTTTGTCGTGTTGGGCGACCTGAGAAGTTTCCATTTTTTTACTATTTTAAAGTTATAATACCGGTAAAAATCACCGTTAAAATAAAGCAAATAACTGTAGATTAATTTTGTAGAAGACAGTCTAATGAACAAATTCGCCCGTTAGTTAGACTTGGATGGCCAAATATTGTTGAGATACGAATGGATATAAAACCATGAAATATTTAATGACCAGCTTTACACTAATTCACTCGTCAGGCTTCGCCGAATTCCGTAAACCAACGAAGACAGTGTCACGTGACAAAAATTTAAATACGTCGAAAACAACAATGGCTGGTCGGCCGTGATAGGATTTTGTGTAAAACGGCAGATAAATGCAGAAATTAAATAAAAGGAAAGGCAGTTTACCAGAAAATGCGATACGAATGTGCTAGACATGTTGTTGTTGAAAACCAATAGGCTGTAGAGAATCGTTATTTATTGACATTTTCTGAGAAATTGTATGTTGTTTTATAGATTTTATGTGATTATATAAATTCATAAATAGGTAAAATTTTGATACTGATTTTCAAGAATAACCACGTGCTCTGAACTGTTGCATGACATCATGAGTTTCTCACGAGAGACTGTGCGAGATGTTGCGGTTTGATACTAGTTAGTTAAAAATGGGGTTTCGCCATAACTAAATGAATGTGACCATCAGAAAATAAAAACAGTGTCAGTTAAGTTATGTTAGCCAGAACTAGATAGTCCCCATTGTCAATGACTGACTGTTACTGGGAGGTGACTGTCTGGTCGACACCGATGATTAATATAATCTGAAAAGTAGATCCCTCGGAAGCACCGAGAACAATACAAACAGTGAAAATTGCAGACTCGGTTTGATTGAGTCTGTTCATGAGCAGTAATGGAAAATGCAACACTGCCCACGCCTCCTAGCACCTAGATCCAGCCTTCATTGAAAACACAAATTAGTGTGCAATATTAAAATCAGCACTATTATATTACAAGTTACAGGTTAAAAGATGATAAAACAGATATTTCAGGTTTGAACAATCTAGGCCATTCCTTGTTGTATTTGGTGTTTATTATGTTATCGATCTAATATAGCCACAGATTGTGTGCTAGAAAGAGAACACAAACACGTGTTGATAGTTCTAAATTTTACTGACTACCGGCTATATGATACTGAGCATGCGCATTATAACATTCTAAATATATTCACATATAATTCATTCAGTATACAACACTCCTGAACTCTTTAAGAGTAGCACTAGATTTAACATGATGTGGTAGGTTGTTTCAGAGTCTAATGGTTCTTGGGGGGAAAATGAGTTCTCTTGATAATGGGTGCGAGAGAAGGGAATATAAAAGTGAAGGTCCTGAGAGCCTAGCCGGTACTGATCTACAAAAAAAAACAATGGACGAATGACGGATTTTATATAAAAGAATCAGGGATGCAAGGATGTGAAATTTCTCTTTGTTTTAACATTTGCCAGTACAGTTAACATTTCTGTGATGCTTCATCTACAGACATACTTGATTTGAACATATCTGGCGGCAGCCTTTCTTAATCTTTCAATTCCATATATTAGAGATTGTTGAATGCCAAACAGTTGAGCAATATTCCAATTATGGTTGGACATGTCTTATACGGAGTTTCTTAAATTTGTATATTTATCATTTGTTTGATCATTTCTTTTCATGTATTTAAGGGTCTTGTTTGTCTTTTTTTTGTGATCTAACACTGCCGGTTCGCGTAAATATTAAGCATTTTTATAGTTTTAAATTCATGGATATGTAGCTTATAGCGAAAAGCAATGTTTTTTTATTTCATTTTATATACCCTAATCACTTCGCATTATCGGAATTCAACTCCTTTGACCGGGTCTTTTTCCACAGCTCTAATTTATGGAGGTACTGCTTGAGAGTCTCACAATCATGCATGATATTTATAGTGAGATAAACTACTGTATCATCAACAACGAGTCTTACGGTGCTTTTAGTGAGCCTGGCAGGTGACGGACATGTTAAGAAAAGGCAAGGCCTAAGGACATACCCTTGCGGTACCCTTGATACCAAATGTGGCATATCTGATTGAAGACCTTTTGTGTTCGTTCTGTATTTAAAGGTATCTGATTTCTGATCTCTCTGTCGGGGGGGGGGGGGGGGGGGGGGGGGGGGGGGGGGGGGGGGGGGGGGGCTTTGTCTCACTCTGTCCCTGTGGTCATATCGCTCTGTGTCTGTACTAATAGAGGATGAATTATGCGTCCTGTGTGGCTGCATTTGAACTATGTAAAGCGCATTTGAACGTGAAATTGATAATGAAAAGGGCGCTATATAAATCTGGTATAATAATAATAATAATAGACCAGACGATTGTGATCGACTTTGACAAACAATTTGATAAAGTTCATTACTGTTAGGTCTGTCTATTTACTAGCTTCAAGGTAATAAAAAATTCTTGACTAAAATTTAATAAAAAATGAGATTCACAACTGTGCTTTGAGCGGAAGCCATGTTGGAAGAAATTAAGCAAATTTTATTATCTAGATGATTAATAATATTTGATACTAAAACATGCCCTATCAGTTGGAATTAAGCAATTGCAAGTAAGAGAATAGGTTTGTGACTGCTGGCTTTGCTTCGTGGGCCCTTTATGTATACAGGGACAACGATAGCCGTCTTCCAGTCTTGTGGAACACTGCTGATACCAAGTGAAGACATGTAAATGTTAAGTCTCATTTTTATAGAGGAGCAGTGTTTAAGGTGTTTAAGGTGTGGGCGGACATTGTGTTGTAAGCTGTTTTTTTTTTTTTGTTCTTGTTTTTTGTTTATTCCCCTTCTGATGAATCTAAGTGAATTCTTTGCCTTTGATGTGATGTTATCAACATATTCTGACCAAATGAGATACATTGTGTACATTTATTTACTTAGTTTTACGCTCAGATATTTAGCAGCGTCTTTCAGTGAGAGAGAGAGAGACAGAGAGAGAGAGAGACAGAGAGAGAGAGAAGACTTATTATTGTCAATAATTAGTTATAGTCTTATCAACCGAAATATGAAAGAAAAAGTAAGCGTATTACATGATACTCAAACGATGATGTGAACTTCTATAGATGACATTTTTATTTTTCACACTTACTGCATATGTGTCATACGATGACAACAATATTGCATGCAGACATAAAATTAGCCTTTTTCTATATTCGAAATCATTTCCTGTTTATGTGCGACTGAAAATTAAAGAAAAGTAAATAAATCGGTTGAAAACATATCAGTTGAAGGTTACGACCCAACTGTTTTGAGACATACCGCATGTTTAGTGTTCAACCCGTTTACAGTTGGACACTACGCTTCCCTCTTTGATTGCGTCTGACGGAAGAGGGGGAGGACTCTATGATGAGCAGTTTTTAAATCCTACCAGGACTGAACTGTTTTGATATTTGTCTTCTGGCCTGTTTCGTCGGGCCCTTAAGGGTGTTTCTCTTTTTGCTCTGTCTTCTGAAAAGGCATTGAGTACATACGTTTTTGATTCTTAAGGTTTGTTTTTTATATATTTATACACGAGCATTTTTGTGTTTTACATGCCATGCCTTTTTGTTTCCATTACGTGTGTAACAGATTCACCTGGAGGGGATTACTTTTATTTACACTGTCCCATGTCTTTGGAACATGGTGGGGGTAAGAGTGAGGTTAGGTGCACCATAAACCGGTTTAAGCTCCCCAGTGGTGTTTTTGCCACTGACCGTTCCAAGGCGGTGCCCCACTGTGTTCCTTTGTTTGTTCGTTTCGTCTTATGTGTTGGCTTTGTGTGCGTGTGTGTTGTTCGTTTTGTCCTTATGTGTTGGCTTTGGGTGTGTGTGTGTGTATGTGTGTGTGGTGCGCGCGTCTGCGTGCTGGGGGTTTCGTTTTGGGGAGGCTGCGTTTTTGGTGCGTGGCATTCCCTGTTTGATATTTTTCTTTGTTTTTTTCAGTACAATGTAATACAAAACTGCCGCACGAATAACCATCTGCGGTTTATTTCACTATTCATACGGGACCGTACGATTAGCCCACTTCCTTTAGCGTAGTCACGGACGTATCCGAATGATGGCGGTTGTGTCACTGAAACCGAAAGTAACATTTTTTATATCCGCCTCCATCGGTGGAATCTGTCAATTTACAGGTAAATTTATCCAGTCAATGTCTTCGTGAACGGATGTTTTATGCTTTGCTGTAGAAAAATGACCTTCCAACAAAAATCGCTACGTAATCTTCGCTGGCCGGTATTATAACTTTAAAATACAATTATAGCAATTTAAAATCACTTCTGCGGGAAGGTATATCAAAAAAAAAATCTGAAAAGTAGATCCCCCGGAAGTACCGAAAACAAGGCAAACAGTGAAAATTGCAGACTCGGTTTGACTGAGTCTGTTCATGAGCAGCAATGGAAAATGCAACACTGCCCACGCCCCCCAGCACCGGCTTAAGCAGTATTCAATCTTCAAATCTAAATGAGTTGAAATCAATGATCCCGAAGGACCAGAAAATATAACAACACTGAGATGAAGTCGGGGCGACTTTCTACGGCCGCCACACAGCACTTAACACCCGCTGTTGTGAAGTAAATAAAATCTAAAAAGTAGATCCCCCGGAAGCACCGAAAACGAGGCAAACAGTGAAAATTGCAGACTTGGTTTGATTGAGTCTGTTCATGAGCAGCAATGGAAAATGCAACACTGCCCACGCCCCCCAGCACCGGCTTAAGCAGTATTCAATCTTCAAATCTAAATGAGTTGAAATCAATGATCCCGAAGGACCAGAAAATATAACAACACTGAGATGAAGTCGGGGCGACTTTCTACGGCCGCCACACAGCACTTAACACCCGCTGTTGTGAAGTAAATAAAATCGGAAGAGTAGATCCCCCGGAAGCACCGAAAACAAGGCAAACAGTGAAAATTGCAGACTCGGTTTGATTGAGTCTGTTCATGAGCAGCAATGGAAAATGCAACACTGCCCACGCCCCCCAACACCGGCTTAAGCAGTATTCAATCTTCAAATCTAAAAACCCACTTTTTATGGGGATGTGATTAAGGCTACCGTTATTACAAATTGCGTAAATATTTTACTAAATTTTATTATCGTAATTCTGATTTAGTTTTAAAATTCAATAGTAATTTAAAGACACTTCTGCGAGAAGGTATTTCTAAACCCGTTTTTTATGGGGATGTGGTTTACAAACTTCGTAAGATCTTGGGTCATGGTAATTTTCCAAATGTATTTGGAAAGATTATCAAACGTTTTATTAAATGAGGTTACGACCCAACTGTTTTGAGACATACCGCATGTTTAGTGTTCAACCCGTTTACAGTTGGACACTACGCTTCCCTCTTTGATTGCGTCTGACGGAAGAGGGGGAGGACTCTATGATGAGCAGTTTTTAAATCCTACCAGGACTGAACTGTTTTGATATTTGTCTTCTGACCTGTTTCGTCGGGCCCTTAAGGGTGTTTCTCTTGTTGCTTTGTCTTCTGAAAAGGCATTGAGTACATACGTTTTTGGTTCTTAAGGTTTGCTTTTTATATATTTATACACGAGCATTTTTGTGTTTTACATGCCATGCCTTTTTGTTTCCATTACGTGTGTTAGAGATTCACTTGGAGGGGATTACTTTTATTTACACTGTCCCATGTCTTTGGAACATGGTGGGGGTAAGAGTGAGGTTGGGTGCGCACCATAAACCGGTTTAAGCTCCCCAGTGGTGTTTTTGCCACTGACCGTTCCAAGGCGGTGCCCCACTGTGTTCCTTTGTTTGTTCGTTTTGTCCTTGTGTGTTGACTTTGTGTGCGCGCGTGTGTGTATGCTTATTGTTCGTCTTGTCCTTATGTGTTGGCTTTGAGTGTGAGAGTGTGTGTGTGTGTGTGTGGTGCACGCGTTTGCGTGCTGGGGGGTTCGTTTTGAGGAGGCTGCGCTTTTGGTGCGTGGCATTCCCTGTTTGATATTTCTCTTTGTTTTTTTTACAAACTTCGTAAGATTTTGGGTCATGGCAATTTTCCATTTGTATATAGTAAAGTAAGTAAACGTTTTATGAAAAGAGGTTATGACCCAGCTGTTTTGAGACACACCGCATGTTTGGTGTTAACCCTTTTACAGTTGGACGCTATGCTTTCCTGTTTGTGTCTGACGGATCAGGTGGAGGACTCTATGATTAGTAGTTCTTAAATCCCACCAGGACAGAGCTATTTTGATTTCCGTATTTTGGCCTGTTTCGTCGGACCCTTAAGGGTGTTTTCCTTGTTGCTCTGTCTTCTGCAAAGGCATTGAGTACATGCGTTTTAGGTTCTTAAGGATTGCATTTTTATATTATATTTACAAGGGCATCTTTGTGTTTTACATAACATACCTTCTGTTGCCTTTACATATGTTAGGGTTTCACCTGGCGGGGATTACTTTTATTTACACTGTCTTGTGACTTTGGAACATGGTGGGGGTAAGAGTGACGTTACGTGCACTATAAACCGGTTTAAACTCCCCAGTGGTGGTTTTGCCACTGACCGTTCCAAGGCGGTGCCCCACTGTGTTCCTGTATTTGTTTGTTTTGTCCTTTTGTGTTTCATTTTTTGTGTTGTGTGCGAGGGTTGTTCGTGTGTGTCTTTGGGGAGGCTGCGTGTTTTGAACGTGGCTTTCCCTGTTGGATATTCTTCCTTGTATTTTAGCACTCCTAGGGAGCAGTGTAGACCTTTATCCTGCCCATCCATGTATTCTGATCTTGATCTACACTGGTCACTCAGGGGCAAAGTCTGCAGTGAAGAGCTAATATAACTCTGGTTTTAAACCTAGATATTTTAACTTATGGTGAAAGTGAAGAGCTTATGCAAATGCTTTGGAGTCTATTTCCTGGTGAGTGGAACAAAAACTTTGGATTGATGGAATGTACCAAAACAGAGTAGTAATAATCTGCAAATAGTACCCTTCCTTCAAAATAAAAATTGTAGAACATAGAAACTAAAAAAACAACATACATAGTAAGTCAATTAAGCCTGATTTCTCCTTGGGAGTCATGTTGGGGTGATGTCTTAAGCGCTTTAGTGCTGTTTTATTCAGTACATCTGCAGCAATGCATGCATTTTCCTGTAAAGCAAGTAACTAAATATTGTACAACAATATGCAGTCAAATATGCTCCCTGAACTTCTAGTCATGTCATATTATTGCGTAAAAAAAACAAAGAGAAATATCAAACAGGGAATGCCACGCACCAAAAGCGCAGCCTCCTCAAAACGAACCCCCCAGCAGTTTGAAGACAATTTGTATACAATATAATATTGATATTTTATTTCATTTGGAACCTAATCAAAACGTTTGAGTCAGTGGCCTTGTCATGTTAAATTGCAGGCAATGTATATAAAAAAAGATAAAGTGAAATAATCAAGCATATAAATGTCATTATACCTGAAGTTGCTTTTTAGGTTGCGTTTTTGGTACGTGGATTCCCTGTTTGATATTTGTTTTTTTTTTCTATAAACACCCAGTCACCAGATTTACAATCCTCAGCCCTGAAGAAAACATATTTACCATTAATTGTTTTTATAGACAGCATAGACAAATCAATATTAATCAGTACTACTTCATGTGATACAAGTAATAACCACACTGTGTTGATTAAGTTGTACATTGTACATGTATATATAAATATTTTATTTTGGAAAGAGATGTGTAGAATGCCTTCCTAACCATTTACATTATAAACAACAATGTACCTTAACAGAACAGAAAATTTGAAAAAAACTACTATGATGTACAGTAATATAATGGCCATAAAGTGCTAAAACATAAATAGCATATAGTAAATACTATGCAGTATACCTCCTAAATCTTAATATTACATAATAAAGTGATAACTTACCAATCAGTGTTTACAGGGAGTGTTAATGTAGTCTGCGTACATTTGATGGTAATAAACGGCAGCCTGGTACATCAGTTAGTTACTGTTTCAGAATCAGATGTGCTTGAACAAGTACTCGGGGTAATATATAGCCTTTGTGCCAAACTCTTGCATGCATGCCCTAAAGAAATGGAATAATCCAGTTACGTATGAGTTAGGAACATTGTTATAATACATACGAAATGATACATACAGTAAAAAACAAAGAAAAATATCAAACAGGGAAAGCCACGCACCAAAAACGCAGCCTCCTCAAAGCGAAACCCCCAGCACGCAGACGCGTGCACCACACACACATACACACACACCCAAAGCCAACACATAAGGGCAAAACGAACAACACACACGCACACAAAGCCAACACATAAGACGAAACGAACAAACAAAGGAACACAGTGGGGCACCGCCTTGGAACGGTCAGTGGCAAAAACACCACTGGGGAGCTTAAACAAGAGAAACACCCTTAAGGGCCCGACGAAACCCTGCTTTAGCGATCAACTGCATGCAGCAGCCACCTGTCTAAAACAGCCAATATTTTGGTATTCCAGTTGGTCATTGTAATATAATATACACCTGTATTAAGCATCCACTATCTTTGGGTGGCCAATTCTGATGCATCCTTGGCTGGCCGCTTTGACAGGTTTGACTGTGTACATTTGATTTGAACAATTTATCAACCAAAATATGGTCTGTTATGTACTGTTAGGGTATGAAAGCTGTTGAAATGGTGCAGTGGTACTGGCATCAGACTACTGCACTTGGCATCCATCTCTAACTCGGGTCCCTACACTGGTCACTTTAATGTTCATGGATTTAAATGGATGCCAAAGACAAAACTGTGTTTGTAGTAGTAGTTTCCATCCAGAAAATGGGCCCAAGCTTTAAACTATCTTTAAAACTGAAGTTAAAAGTATAAAGTACTATATATTACATCTTACAATATAATTTTCACTGCAACTAAAAAAACAGCTTTTTAACATACCATTTCTGCAATGTTCTGGAAATTGGTCATTTAATGCATGAGTACATTTTTGCCAATATTGGTTTAATGTTTCTGTAACATAGTGAAAGGGGAAGGAACTCCAGACTACATCCCAGGATGAAGGGACTTCCCGCTATGCAGTCTGGTTCCCGTCGTACTATGTATTTTAGTACCCCCAAGATTATAATTTAGTACATCATGCCAGTGATTAAAAGTTATATAGCTAGCCATTGATGTGTAAACCACTGATCGTTATCACTTTGGCTGCGGCCAGATTTGACATTGATTGATAATGTTCCTAAAATTTGCAAGGTAAAACTTCAGATAGCACTAAACTATTGATTGGACATACGAAATAGACTGGCTACAATCAAACTAAAAAAAATAATAAAAAAATATAACACAGTCTAGGAGCTAGTCTAGATTGTTAGGAAACAACTGGGAAAAAATGTCACTAAATCACTCATTTGAGAAAGATTCCGACCAAACGTTACAAATTTTAAATTGAAAATGTGGTCTAAGGCGATTATGAGGAAGTTGTTTACAGACATACAGATGTACGCCAGACCAAATTTAATCACAATAGATCAATCTAAACATATTATACCATTACGCATCCCAGATGGAAATTTGGCATTCACGGCAGAAGCACATTTCTACCAGTAATATGTAAGTGTTTCACTTCGTGGTGTGTGCTGGACATATTGTATGAAATATTCATTCTCTGGATCTTTCCAAGGAGTATTGCTCTTCTGACCATGCATTAAATAAAATAAAGACAAATAATCACCACCCAGATATCACGGGAACATGGAGGAGTATGTTTCGAACAAAATATCTAAGTTGAACTTTAAGTATGAAAAAGATGCAAATATTTTCTTTATAATTTGTGATATATTATTAAAAATACAAAAATGGTTTGATTTCACTCAATGTAATGTATTTTTCAAGTATTTTCTGTATATATAGGCACTAGCATACATACAGTATTAATTCGTTTTAACAGAACAACTTACAGATAAAACTGCAGTTCCAATTTTTGAAGGCTGTTGAGGAGTTCTTCCAGTTGGTGTACTTCTTTCTCTCTTACGATTGTTGTTGGAGTTCTAGAAGTGCGTGGCATTCCCTGTTTGATGCTTTTCTTTGTTTTTTTTTGTTTGTTTGTTTTTTTTTCAAGAAGTATTGTCACATGTTTTGTTGTAGCTTTGATCAGTGGTGCCAAATACTGATGGAATTCTCTCATTTTTGCTTGGAATAACAATGATCGATATTCTGAAAAGTACACATATATAGTAATGAGCCGCGCCATGAGAAAACCGGGTTTGCGACCAGCATGGATCCAGACCAGCCTGTGCATCCGCGCAGTCTGGTCAGGATCCATGCTGTTCACTAACAGTTTCTCTAATTCCAATAGGCTATGAAAGCAAACAGCATGGATCCTGACCAGACTCGATCGGTCGCAAACTATGTTGGTTTTCTCATGGCACGGCTCATATATAAATAAATTTGCATATCAGGTCAATTTGTCCCCTAAAGTTTAACTCATCATCTTACAAACAAAGATCTATATTTACTGCATTTCTTTTTGGTTTTGACGATCAACAAATTAACTACCGGCCATGTACTGGATTCCTAAATTGCATAAACAACCATATAAAGCTCGCTTCATCGCTAATTCAAGCTCTTGTACAACAACAAATATTTCAAAACTATTAACATCATGTCTAACTGCTGTGAAAGCCCATGTGGAAAGATACTGCGATAACGTATACGAAAATTCTGGTAAACACTTATTTTGCTCGATTAAAAATTCTGGCGAAATCCTGGATAAGTTGAAAATTAATAATTACAAGATATCTACAGTCAGTACATACGATTTTTCTACTTTGTATACCACTTTACCACGTAACTTAGTAAATGACAAACTAACTGCCCTAATTCAAAAGACTTTTGCCAGAGAGAATGCTACATTTCTCGCTTGCAATTTTGATAAAGCTTTTTTTACTAGCAATATTATTAAACATTATACAATGTGGACTTGTGACGAAGTTTGTAAAGCCCTTTCCTTTTTATTGAACAACATTTAAATCAGGTTTGGGAATGCAGTTTTTAGACAAGTTGTTGGTATTCCCATGGGAACAAATTGTGTACCCCTTGTCGCAGATTTGTTTTTATATTGTTATGAAAGAGACTTTATGTTGAGCCTTTCTCCAGATACGCAGGCAGATATGATAACTGCATTTAATAATACATCACGCTATCTGGATGATATTCCTAATATGGATAATCCGTTTTTTGGTCAATTGGTGGGTACTATTTATCCTAGGGAGCTTCAGTTTTTAAAAACTAACAGTTCGGGCACCTCAGGCTACATCTTATGGAGTATATATTTCTCAGTTAATTCGGTTTGCCAGAGCGTGTAGACATGTCAAGCATTTCAATGAACGTAATCAATATATTAAAAGTGAACTTCTTCAGGAAGGCTACCGTTATTACAAATTGCGTAAATATTTTGCTAAATTTTACTTACGTAATTCTGAATTTGTTTTAAATTTCAATAGTAATTTAAAGACACTTCTGCGAGGTTTTTCTAAACCCGTTTTTATGGGGATGTGGTTTACAAACTTCGTAAGATCTAGGGTCATGGCGATTTCTCAAATGTATTTGGTAAAATTATAAAACGTTTTATTAAAAGAGGTTACGACCCAACTGTGAGACATACCGCATGTTTAGTGTTCAACCCGTTTACAGTTGGACACTACGCTTCCCTCTCTGATTGTGTATGACGGAAGAGGGGGAGGACTCTATGATAAGTAGTTTTTAAATCCGTCCAAGACTGAACTGTTTTGATATCTGTCTTCTGGCCTGTTTCGTCGGGGCCTTAAGGGTGTTTCTCTTGCTCTGTCTTCTGAAAAGGCATTGAGTACATACGTTTTTGGTTCTTAAGGTTTGCTTCTCAGATCGTTCAGCACGACTTTTATGTCGTGTTATTGGTACTGTTTAGTTTCTCAACATGACCATTTCGGCTTGGGTGGTTCCAATACTCCCGCTTTCATAGCCTTGGGTATTGTATAATAACCCCTTGGATATGATGCCTGCTTTTTAATTTTGTCTTTTGACAGTTCCTGTGATACGCAGGCTCCATAACCTCAGATCCCCTTCCTAAATTCCAGTTTGTTTAGTTCTGCCCATTGTTTTCTCGTTTGGGGCAAACTCGTTATTTTATCTGAGGACCAAACTTCATGAAATTACACGCCTCAACACGTGTATCATTGAAGGTTCATTGAAGGTTCCATGTTCACTGCCGTTTGAATATATCTGCGGATGTCTCTAAATTGCTTTTTGTACTTTTAGCATGTGTAAATGTCGAGTTCTGCTCAACCCGGGGCTAGAGGGCGTGGACGGTAGCATGCATTTCCACTACCGTCCATGAACAGGCTCAATCAAACCGAGCCTGCAACATTTTCGTTTTTGTCGTGTTGAACGACTTGTGAAGTTTCCACTTTTTTCTATTTTCTTTTTTATATATTTATATACGAGCATTTTTGTGTTTTACATGCCATGCCTTTCTGTTTCCATTACGTGTGTAAGAGATTCATCCGGAGGGGATTACTTTTATTTATACTGTCCAGTGTCTTTGGAACCTGGTGGGGATAAGAGTGAGGTTGGGTGCTCACCATAAACCGCTTTAAGCTCCCCAGTGGTGTTTTTGCCACTGACCGTTCCAAGGCGGTGCCAAACTGTGTTCCTTTGTTTGTTCGTTTTGTCCTAATGTGTCGGCTTTGTGTGTGTGCGCGCGTGTGTGTATGTGTGTTTGTGGTACATGCGTCTGCGTGTTGGCTTTGTGTGTTTGCGTGTTGCATGCGTCTGCATGCTTAGGGTTTCGTTTTTGGGAGGCTGCGTTTTTGGTACATGGCATTCCCTGTTTGATATTTGTCTTTGTTTTTTTAGAAGAATACGAATTCTGCAATGTTGCAAATATTTATTTCAGGTAACTTACATAATTATGGGATTCATTGAGTCTACATGCCACAAGCAATGAAATTATAATAGGAGCAGAAAAATTTGTAGTCCGATACAGGACTTAAAACTGTGATGTTCTGCTTGCAAGTCAGATGCTCTACCAATTGAGCTAATCAAAACACTTAGCAGAATCTAATTTGAATAGTAATGAATGGAAAACGCACCCCTATACCATGTCGCAAAATACTTGAAACATTATTTTCACTGTACACTGACTCATATGTCATGTATATGATTTGAGTTAAAGTTGTGTTCTGTTCTCTTCTGCTAATCAGACAATCAATATCACAGACCAGTCATAATTTATATAAGTTATATATACACTGATACAAAACCATTACTTTTACCTGACTGTGTACTGTGATGCATCCTCCATTATTTTGGTCCTTAAATATTTTCACATTTAGATTGCCCCACCACAAACAAAAAACAATTTGAACGTGATAATATTTTGACTGGACTTTTGTTGAGGTCCGTAGATTTTAACCACCCAACACTTTCTGTAAAACGCATATTAAACCAAGAAATAGTTGAAATGAGGACAATCTGCCCATATGATTGTAAAATATATAACACAGAAACACAACCAGGTCACTGGTGTAAAAATCAACTGGTACGATTAACAAGGAAACAGAAACAAGAGGGCCATGATGGGCCTATATCGCTCACCTGTTATCATTGCACTTGAGGACAAGAAGGTCCTCAGAAAAAATATCTAAGTCCAAAGGACAGTAACAACAAAGGAAAGAAATTTAAACAAAAAGAAAAAAAAATTCTTACAAGGTACAGATATGTCAAAATACACATAAAAATTGGAGGTACCATCCATGTTGTACCACAGAAAAGTGATCTCGTTTTTTTCCTACGGCCAATAATAAAAAAGTTACTAAAATAGGCTATTTATAGTAACGTAAAAGGGAAGTAATTAAAAAAAATATTGTAAGTGAACAAAAGAAGGATCTACCAAATAAATTTGTTGACATAAATGAAATTTCAGATCAGTATCTTCATTAGTTACGGAGATATACCCATTTTAATTTAAATAAAGGGAGGTAATTTGACAGAAAATCAGTCCATAGTTATCTACCCTGATTGGCTCAGTCCAACTAATGACAATAATGAAAGTTCAAATAAGTCCTATAAATATTTACTGATATAAATCCATTTTGATTATAATCAGGGGAGGTAATCAGATGTAAAATAACTCTGAACCTACGCGTGGATCTGATTTGTCATGGAATCCACGAATTATTGTTGTTGAAGTTATTTTGGAAGTTTGTTTCAAATAAAACCATAAATGAAGTCTCTATATGGCTGCAAAAGCCAAAATAGCCAATTTTGGACCTTTAAGGGGCCATAACTCTGGAACCCATGAAGAAATCTGGCCAGTTCAAGAAAGGAACCAATATCTTGTGGTGATAAAAGTTTTGTGCAAGTTTTATTAAAATCGAATCATAAATGAAGCTGCTACTGTGCAGACATGGTCAAAATAGCTAATTCTGACGCTTTCAGGGGCCGTAACTCTGGAACCCATAATGGAATCTGGCCAGTTCAAGAAAGGAATCAAGACCTTATGGTGATACAAGTTGTGTGCAGGTTTGGTAAAAATCAAATCATAAATAAAGCTGCTATGGTGCAGACAAGGTCAAAATAGCTAATTTTGGCCCTTTCAGGGGCCATAACTCAGGAACCCATAATGGGATCTGGCCAGTTCAAGAAAGGAACCGAGATCTTATGGTGATACAAGTTGTGTGCAAATTTGGTGACAGGTGAGCTAAAAATATATCCGAAATCTAGCATTCTTCGCAATCTATTCAAATAGAGTAAACTGTCATCAATTATTGACATTACCGTGAAAACCAATACATTTTAAAATTACTGGCAAAATACGAATAACAAAATAGAAAAAGTGGAAACTCCACAGGTCGCTCAACACAACAAAAACAAAAATGTTGCAGGCTCGGTTTGATTATCCTAAAATTTTAACTTCTTAATCAAAAAATCAAGAATATCGATTGTGTTTACACTTTGCAGTGGACGCTGCCATTGATAGCGTTTGCCTGACCCGTTAACGATAATAAGGGGCAGGTAATCCAGGCTATATCGACCCCCTCATATACGTTTAAAGTTGCATTACAGCGCTATTATAACGGTAAATAAACACTCTTTATACATATTTTCTGGTAAAATTCATTCATCGAGTACAGTTCCTGAAAATGAAATATCGAAATCGGATCATATATAAAACACAAAGACAAATATCAAACAGGGAATGCCACGTTCCAAAATCGCAGCCTCCCCAAAACGAAGACGCGCACACCACAAACACACACACACGCGCACACAAAGCCAACACACGAGGACAAAACGAACAAACAAAGGAACACAGTGGGGCACCGCCTTGTAACGGTCAGTGGCAAAAACACCACTGGGGAGCACCACCTTAAATCTAACAGCTTAATATTTTCGTTGTGGACTACTTCAAATGGCGTAAGTATTATTGTCATATATGACGTCATTGTTTTCTTCAACTGTCATTCAACTTGAGGGACAATTATAGACAATTATCATAGAAAACAAGGAAGAATATCCAACAGAGAAAGCCACGTTCAAAACACGCAGCCTCCCCAGAGACACACATGAACAACCCTCGCACACAACACAAACAAGAGGACCATGATGGTCCTGAATCGCTCACCTGTTCCCACATGACCAAGTTTTGAGTATGACGTCGTTTTTTCTATTATCTGACAACGTGACCTGGTTTTTGAGCTCATGTGACCCAGTTTTGAACTTGACCTAGATATCATGAAGATAAAAATACCGATTTTCATGAAGATCCATTGAAAAATATGGCCTCTAGAGAGGTCAAAAGATTTTTCAAATTTTAGACCTAATGACCTAGTTTTTGACCGCAGTTGACCCAGTTTCAAACTTGACCTATATATCATCAAGATGAACATTCAGACCAACTTTCATACAGATCCCATGAAAAGTATGGCCTCTAGAGAGGTCACAAGGTTTTTTATTTTTTGACCTACTGACCTAGTTTTTGAGGGCACGTGACACAGTTTAAAACTTGACCTAGATATCATCAAGGTGAACATTCTGACCAACTTTCATGAAGATCCATTCAAGGGTATGGCCTCTAGAGAGGTCACAAGGTTTTTCTATTTTAAGACCTACTGACCTAGTTTTTGATCGCAGTTGACCCAGTTTCAAACCTGACCTACATATCATCAAGATAAACACTCAGACCAACTTTCATACAGATCCCTTAAAAAATATGTCCTCTAGAGAGGTCACAAGGTTTTTTTTTATTATTTGACCTACTGACCTACTTTTTGAGGAAAAGTGACCCGTTTTAGAACTTGACCTAGGTATCGTGAAGATAAACATTCTGACCAATTTTTATGAAGATCCATTCATAAGTATGGCCTCTAGAGAGGTCACAAGGTTTTTCTATTTTTAGACCTACTGACCTAGTTTTTGACCGCACATGACCCAGTTTCGAACTTGACCTAGATATCATCAAGATAAACATTTAAACCAAATTTCATACAGATCCCATGAAAAACATGGCCTTTAGAGAGGTCACAAGGTTTTTCTATTATTTGACCTACTGACCTAGTTTTTGAAAGCACGTGACCCAGTTTCGAACTTGGCCTAGATATCATCAAGTTGAATATTCTGACCAATTTTCATGAAGATCTTTGAAATATATGGCCTCTAGACAGGTCACAAGGTTTTTCTATTTTTAGACCTACTGACCTAGTTTTTGATTGCACGTGACCCAGTTTCGAACTTGACCTAGATATCATCAAGATGAACATTCTGACCAACTTTAATAAAGATCCCATGAAAAATGTGACCTCTAGAGTGGTCACAAGCAAAAGTTTATGCACGCACGGACGCTGCGCGATCACAAAAGCTCACCTTGTCACTATGTGACAGGTGAGCTAAAAAATGAAACACAAAAGGACAAAACAAACAAATACAGGAACACAGTGGGGCACCGCCTTGGAACGGTCAGTGGCAAAACCAGGTAGGGGTCGATATTAAATGCGGGTCGACATTAGCTGACCTTGCTCTGTGTTCATAAAATTTAGTTACAAATAAGTTTTACTTTTAGTAAATCGACTTCATCTCAGTGTTGTTATATTTTCTGGTCCTTCGGGATCATTGATTTCAACTCATTTAGATTTGAAGATTGAATACTGCTTAAGCCGGTGCTAGGGGGCGTGGGCAGTGTTGTATTTTCCATTACTGCCCATGAACAGACTCAATCAAACCGAGTCTGCAATTTTCACTGTTTGCCTTGTTCTCGATGCTTCCAAGGGATCTAATTTCCAGATTTTATTTACTTCACAACAGCGGGTGTTAAGTGCTGTGTGGCGGCCGTAAAATATCACCCCGACTTCATCTCAGTGTTGTTATATTTTCTGGTCCTTCGGGATCATTGATTTCAACTCATTTAGATTCGAATATTGAATACTGCTTAAGCCGGTGCTAGGGGGCGTGGGCAGTGTTGCATTTTCCATTACTGCCCATGAACAGACTCAATAAAAAAACAAAGACAAATATCAAATAGCGAATGCCACGCACCAAACACCAAGGGGGGTATTCGATCTACTCCTTACCACCGAAACAAAATGGCGGCCAAAACTGAAAATGTGAGTTTTTCTTACTTTTTTTCTTTTTCAAGGATATCTAGACAATAACACATGGCTATCAACCTGCTCCACTGTTTTCTCTATCAACCAGTACCTTTCACTTTGGAAACAGTGCTGTAATTTGTCTGGAATGCTGGTCATGAGATTCGAATCGATGAAAAATCCTCCGTTAAACACGGGATAAGGAATAGTGCGACTTGCCAAAATGGTCTTTTTAACCTAATATACTGCAGGTTGTAAGCTATTTTTCTGATTGGAAGTAATATTTCCACATACTTATCTAATACTTTTCGTTTTGTGCAGATCACAGCTCGTATTTTCAAAAAAACACAATTTTTGTCCGATGATAAGGAACAGTGTGCGAAAATTAGAGGATAAGGTGCAGTGCAATTTTTTCAAACGGATTTTACAGTTTTCTTTCATCGTTTCTGAGATAACCAGTTGACATTTCTCTACCATGTAATAATTGAAAGGGGTCGGATTGAGGAGCAGAACAGTAACATAATCCCAGAATGAGCATATTATCAGACAAGATATGTCAGTAGGTAAGCACACTTGACTTTTTCAGTGATTGTCGATTAAACAAAACTTTTGTTCTCTGTTCTACGTGGTGTCTTATATCACTTTTGACCTAGATATTTGGCCAATCAAACATTTTATAGGAACTTATATTTGTCCATTTAAATGCTAAATAGGTAGGGAGCAAATGTAACCGATTTTTCCATTGGTTAAATACACAAAGCAACCAATTTACTCTTCAGAAGATATACTACAAAAGTTTGATTTCCACTTCAGAAGCTTTCCACGAAATATAAACGACGATTCTTCTGGAAATTACAAATCGGTTAGGTCTTTTGGTAGACTTTTATGATAATTCATGACGGCCAAGAACCGTTGCTTTTTATATTTCACAATCTCATTTGCATATTTAAAGTGAAACACTCATCATCTTACTGTAATTCGTGTAGTATAATACTTGTAGCAATTTTCAGTTGCTGTGCATTTCCATGTGTAAAATGAATGATATTTCCGCATAAGTATTTGGTTGTCGTGCTTTTGAAATATATAAACCAGGCATACGGAACAGGATAATGCTCTGTATGCTAAAACATACGGTAACCCAGTCTCACTTGAAAGACTTCCAAGTAAGGTGTCTCGTTATCAGCCTGCATGAAAAAAGTGAAAAATGTAAACATTTTCAAAACATGGCTATATTTATGGGGACTCGGATTCAGTCTTCATTTAACAAGAGGGCCAAGATGGCCCTAGGTCGCTCACCTAAGAAACACTCCATAACAGTGTAAAACATGTTTGACCTAGTGATTTCATGGAAACAAATATTCTGACCAATTTTCATTAAGATTGGACAAAAAAATTGGTCTCTTGCGATAAAACAAGCATTTTCTTAGATATGACCTAGTTTTTGACCCTAGATGACCCATGTTCAAACTCGACCTAGATTTTATCAAGGCAATCATTCTGACCAAAATTCATGAAGATCAACTGAAAAATACAGCCTCTATCACATACAGAAGTTTTTCTTTGATTTGACCAATTGACCTAGTTTTTGACTCAGATGACCCATATTCAAATTCAACCTAGATTTCATTAAGGCAATCAACTGACCAAATTTCATAAATATCAACTGAAAAAAACAGTCTCTATCGCATACACAAGATTTTTCTTTAATTTGACCTAGTGACCTAGCTTTTGACCTCAGATAATCCATATTCAAAACCGACCTAGTTTTCATCAAGGCAATCACTCTGACCAAATTTCATGAAGATCAATTGAAAAATACATCCTCTATTGCATACACAATGTTTTTCTTCGATTTGACCTAGTGACACTAGTTTTTGACCCCAGATGACCCATTTTCGAAATCAGCCTAGATTTTATCAAGGTAATCATTCTGGCTAAATTTCATGAAGATCAGTGAAAAATACAGCCTCTATTGCATACACAAGGTTTTTCTTTGATTTGACCTAGTGACCTAGTTTTTGAACCCAGATGACCCATTTTCGAACTTGGTCTAAATTTCATCAAGGCAATCATTCTGACTAAAATTCATGAAGATCAATTGAAAAATACAGCCTCTATCGCATACACAAGGTTTTTACGTGATACGACCTAGTGACCTAGTTTTGACCCAGATGACCCATTTTCGAAACTCGGCCTAAATTTCATCAAGGCAATCATTCTGACCAAAATTCATGAAGATCAATTGAAAAATACCGCCTCTATCGCATACACAAGGTTTTTCTTTGATTTGAACTAGTGACCTAGTTTTTGACCCGAGATGACCATTTTCGAACTCGGCCTAGATTTCATCAAGGCAATCATTCTGACCAAAATTCATGAAGATCAATTGAAAAATACAGCCTCTATCGCATACACAAGGTTTTTCTTTGATTTGACTAGTGACCTAGTTTTTGACCGAGATGACCCATTTTCGAACTCGGCCTAGATTTCATCAAGGTTATCATTCTGACAATATTCATGAAGAAGAATTGAAAAAATACAGCCTCTATTGCATACACAAGGTTTTTCTTTGATTTGGACCTAGTGACCTAGTTTTGGACCCGAGATGACCCATTTTCGAACTCGGCTTAGATTTCATCAAGGTTTTCATTCTGACCAATATTCATGAAGATTAATTGAAAAATACCACCTCTATCGCATACACAAGGTTTTTCTTTGATTTGACCTAGTGACCTAGTTTTTGACCGAGATGACCCATTTTCGAACTCGGCCTAGATTTCATCAAGGTTATCATTCTGACCAATATTCATGAAGAAGAATTGAAAAATACAGCCTCTATTGCATACACAAGGTTTTTCTTTGATTTGACCTAGTGACCTAGTTTTTGACCCGAGATGACCCATTTTCGAACTCGGCTTAGATTTCATCAAGGTTATCATTCTGACCATATTCATGAAGATTAATTGAAAAATACCACCTCTATCGCATACACAAGGTTTTTCTTGATTTGACCTAGTGACCTAGTTTTTGACCCGAGATGACCCATTTTCGAACTCGGCCTAGATTTCATCAAAGTTATCATTCTGACCAATATTCATGAAGATTAAATGAAAAATACAGCCTCTATCGCATACACAAGGTTTTTCTTTGATTTGACCTAGTGACCTAGTTTTTGACCCGAGATGACCCATTTTCGAACTCGGCCTAGATTTCATCAAGGTTATCATTCTGACCAATATTCATGAAGATTAATTGAAAAATACAGCCTCTATCGCATACACAAGCTAAATGTTGACAGACGACAGACGACAGACGACAGACGACGGACGACGGACGCCGGACATCGAGCGATCAGAAAAAACTCTCCTGAGCATTGATCAGGTGAGGCTAAAAATGCTTAAGGAATTATTCACCCTAATCACTTGTGAGGAGCTTTTGTATGTTACCTGTTACTATCCTTTATTCACTATCTATAGATGAGTAATTCGTCTCCATGTCATTAGCCCCCCTAAGCCCTTGTTGATTTTTATACGGAATCTTTGACTGTTACATTTGTTCTGTTAGTTAATTTATGAACGTTTCAAACTATCGTAAGCTATTACATACGTTACTGTCGCCAGCTTCATTTTTATGTTTATTGATCGTTCTTGTAGTTAAAATTCTTCAGTAGTCAACGATAATCACTTATTTTTATGAAGTATCAATAGGAAGTTATTTTATATATCAACATAGATCAAATTTTTTCAGTCATCATTTAAAATGATGTCTCAACATAATGGATACATCGTTGTGCCCCAAAAGAATATAATAATGTTTTTTCTGCCGTTTCTGGTAGATTAATATTCACACATGTTCTGTTCGTTAATTATATAATATTATGCTTGCTCAATTCATGCTGTTGATACATCCGTCACCCTTATGTATGATAATATCACAATTATTTCATTTTTTTTGGAATGCTCTTTAAGACGTAGTTCATTGTCATATCTGATAGCTGATTACCCTTTAGGTAACACTTCTATCTTTGAATATTCGTTTACGAGCTATCAAGAAGGAAAATGTTTCTTTACTGAAATATTTTAAATCTAGATCCTACATCAGGCTTCGTCAACAGTGAACGAAGGGTTTCATTTTACAAGCTTTTTTGGGCGTTAAACTTTTTATTTTGATAACTTTTATCTTCTCGTACACATTGTTAATACAATAAATTCAGTTTTGAGAATTGTTTGCTTTTGATTGGAATGAGAATATTATCAACCGTAATTAATAAGTTGTATATCTTATATTTTTTAATATAGATTATGCTTATTATTTTCAAATGATATCACTACATTATTTATATATTAATGTATATAAAGAAAGAGACAGAGTGTATGAGTGATTACTTTCGTAACAATAGTTTTCGTATGTATTAATTTCAGATAAAAAAAAAATAAACATTTCTTTTTTTGTGGCATTCATGTGTAGTTATAAATTAATTGATTATCATGTTTCGGAATATACTGGTTTTGATTAGATAGAAAGTATTTTCGCCATTATGTTTTATTTTGAACGGGTGATATATTTACTCTAAATTGGATTTGACAAAAGTAAATTTCAAAGTTCCATTGCTCTGTAATTTATTTTACACCAATCTATATGCTTCAGTTCATTAGTACAGGATGGATTTTATATTGTTTCGTGAATTTTTGACGATTACATTACGCAGATTTTATTTTGTACAGCAGGAGGTTACTTGCCAGTGTTATTGTGCAGGAACGTAGTATTTGCTTTGACACAAAAGCTATTTGTTGTTCACATGATTATGCATAAATCTGCTCGATAGGTTTAAACATCTTAAAAACATTTGCTTTATTATAGTTGTGGACCAAATTTTCTTGTTATTTAGGGTCGTACATTAATTTTTCACCCAGGGGCAGTATCATGATGATAGTATTCAAATGAGAATACACTATTGCCTTATCAGTTATACAAAATATTTAATGTTATCGAAACATATTTCAAAGGGCATATAAAGAGTTTATTAAATTAAACGGAAAGTGGTACGGTATATACTTGTATATGCATAATTTACTTAACTGGTACTTTCGTTACTTGAGCATTACTCATCGATTTTGTGTGATGTATGTTGATATTATGATAGATTGTTCTCATAGTTGTTAATTTTTGGACTGTAAAGATTCCAGTACTTTTCCTTTAGACCAAACTAATTGTTTGTACTACGTTTTAAATTTACATAGAAAAAAAATGAAAATAAACACTGCGGTTTAATTCACTCTGAGTGTTTAAATAAAATCGGTTTTCAGTTCTTCTTGTTTGTTTGATATACGAAAGCCGGAAAATAAATGCAGTTGGTATATTCAGTATGTAGCTTAAATTGCTGGTAATATTTTTCAGCTAGTCTACTAAACATACCGACACAGTCAAACGCGCATACTGTTCCCGAAACCAGTTGTTTTTTTTATACACTGGTTGTGTCAAGTATGTATTTTGAAAAACACTCAAGGAAAAGTGGTGATGTTATTTAATGTTTCATAAACTTCTTCAGAGAAAATTTGCTTGGTTGATTTTTGACTGGTTATATTGTATATTTATTCTGTGAAAATGGAATGCATCCTGTCTGTTTTCCTCCTATTTTTGTTTTAGATTTTGACGTCCTTTTTGGCATAATTTGTGTTTCGTGGGTGTATTACTTTCCCAAAAAAGTTTTTTAATGTTTGAAGAATTATATTCCATTTGGTGTAAGGCTTCGGGAAATTTGGTGTAGTCAGTTTTTTAAAAAGATGTAGCAGTTGTGTGGTCCAAATATAATTTTTAAGATTTCACTTAGTTTCAGTTTATTTTTTTTTCTTATTGAACTACATGTGTTGATAAACATATTTTTATGAATAAGCTTTATCCCTAAAATATCCTGTATGCTTATCACATTGTGGAACTCCAAATACATTAAATGCATAAGCACCACTTTGTCAAAAACACAAAGTGAAAGCACATTGTGTAATCCATCCTATACAAAATAGTAATTTACTAGACAGATAAGTAAATGTTGGCCGAGGGATACTATATCAAATACTTGCTTTACTTTTGGCTTTCAGTACATTCCGTGTCTGTTAGACAGGCCGGTATACTTTTAAATCTTACTACATTGAACAAGAGATAGTTATAAATGTTCACCATAATAGTATTTTAAACAGGAATTGTACTTGATTGTCTCTGAAAGAGCGTAGAAAAAGGTCGCTTGATGATGTGTATCTGCCTCACTTATACTCTTATTTCGTACCTGTTCCTTACCATCAGACAAAAAGCTGTATGATTTAATTTTACGACTTTTAATCGGCTCCAGACCGTATCCATGAGACATAATTTATTGAAATTTTACTTCTAATCAGAAAAAAATAGACACAGCTGTCTGAATAAGTATGGAAAAAAAGACCATTGTTGCTAATCGCACTATTCCTATCCCGTGTTTATCGGAGGATGTTTCATCGATTTAAATCCCTTGCACCAGCATTTCAGTCATATTTACAGCATCGTTTCCAAAGTGAAAGGTAACGATAGATAGAAAAACAGTGGATGGAGCAGTTGATTGATAGCATGTTAAATGAGTCTAGAATCCTTAAAAAAGATAAAAAGTAAGAAAATCTCAATTTTTCAGTTTTTGGCGCCATTTTGTTTTGTGGTGTAAGGTGTAGATCGAAATACCCCTTGAAAAGCAGCCCTCTCAAACGAAAAACCCCGGAAACAGACGCGTGCACCACACACACACACACACACACACACAGCCAACACATTAGAACAAAACGAACAAACAAAGGAACACACACACACACACGCGTACATGTAAACGCTACCAATCGGGGGTGTAAGTTATACACCTACTAAGTGGGAACTTCTTTATTACTGTACCTACAGTTATTGTATTTGTATCAACTCTTATTCTTATCATCTTTAAATTATCCGAGGCTTTAGATTAAAGCTATCTTCAATAGTTATGCAATGAGACTTTTCACATTCAAAACGGGGCATTTTATGTTTAAACCAACTGAGGTTAGTGTATAACAAACCGGGTGTTTGTGTTTAGACGAAATGCGGAATTGTGTGTTTCAACAAAACGGGGAATTAGTGTAAAGACTAAATGAGGTACAAATGTATAACTAAATGGGTGCGTGTGTATAGTTGAAACGAGGAACTAGGTATTAAAAATAATGCGGAATCACTTGTTGCATAACGTGTTATATGAGTAAAGTCAATCGAGGAATTTGATTTGATTTGACGGGTTTAACGCTCGTTTTCAACAGTATTTCAGTTATGTCAGGCGGGCAGTTTACTCAACAATTGTTCCTGGGAACATCCAGTAATAGTCTCCTATCCTCCGTAAGAAACAGACAGCTTTCTTACAGAGACATGGTCGGAAGTAGGACTCGAACCAATGCCCCTCAATCAGTGAGAGCTTACGGTGATTTAAAATCCGCGACCCAAACCACCCAAGGACAGAGGCGGTCAGTCAATCGAAGGAATTCTATATTCTGTTTGTAAGCGGTACGTCATTCCTTTCAAAATTCAATCAAAAATGCCTATGTCAAATGTTAACATTAAAATTAGTGTTTTAAGAAGACATAAAATGATCGAAGAACAAACCAGATACATGATGCAGAAACACAATATATCACAAAGAAGTATCTGGTTATATCAACTTTATATTTCAATCAAAAGCTTTACTTACAAAAGCGGTTGAACTTCGATATTAAGTGAATATTGTATTACTGCAGTCCCCACTTACGTTTTAACTAGATTGCTAAGCAGAAAATTTCTCTTCAATTTCCGTCTAAATCAAAGAACCGATTACAGACGCAATTTTGGTAAACGAACATTCATATTTTGCAGAAGAATACTATTCGTTCCAAAGCAGTTTTACTGATGTGATTGTAAGTACAATAAAAATAGTATTAAGAATCAAAACATATAAGTGGTTCTTTAAGAATAATTCTGATTAAGGAAATCATCCGTATCCGAGTACACTAAAATAAACAGACAACGGCCCGATCGGAGTTAAATTTTCACGTTTTTGCGCTCCTACCTTTGAAATGTTATATTATTATAACGAGTACATTGTATAAATTATAACGATTAAAACTTTAGATAGTGCCAGTTGCTATTTAATCGTGCTTAGTTTCAAAAAGAAAAAAAATATTACAAAATGGTAAACAAATGACCCACCGCCCGAGTTTGGAAAATAAACCCATGACCTAATGGATATTGTTTCATATCTGCTTACGAAAGAAGGCAAAATCCCAGGGAAATAAAAGACGAAAAACTATAGAGTTACAGAGGTGATTAATACGAATAACATAGATCTGAGGCAAACACATGACCCTAAATCAGGAAGAAAAACAGTGACATAGCATTAATAGCACTTTTTCTTTGTAATAGGCTAGTGAAAACTTG
>NW_026459117.1:0-75582 GCF_021730395.1 Mercenaria mercenaria
GATCACTTTTATTTGAGTTTGCTCTCTTTAACAAATATGAACATGTATGTTGTGAAAAGACGTACAAAGGTGTTACAGGGTATAGCAATAATGCCTATGCTAATATACTTTTCTTACTAGATCTTTAACATTAGCAGGGAATAAATCAAAACCTGTGAATCATAGACTTGAAGTGACGCATATTGTTTAAAGATATCATTATAACAACTGTAATTTCAACAATACGTTACCGACTAAGACCCCCCAGAGTAAAATATAAAGGTTTTTGTATCAAAAACTACCCTATCCGTGGCTAATATTTTTTCCCCAGTATCTCGTTTTATGTTATGTTAATCTTAGAAAACATCTTTATCGTTGCATATATAACTTATTTGCAAAGTAAATGAAAAGCCTGCACATGCATAAAACTAGCAATTTTTAACAGGGATGACCTGTCATTTGAGCAAGGTCAACCACATAATTAGAGAAATATATCTACATACTTTTTATCGACTGATCGGCCGTGTGGTATAGTGTTACGCATACCCGACCGTGTAGAATTTCCTAGTTCTTTAGTTCCTTATCTGAATCTCCTTTAAAACATCATCTATTAAAATTAGATATTGCGAATGTTTCAATTTACATTGTTCACTTTTATCTGTTATTTTTAGTGTTTTTGATATATACGCTTTGATGTTATCCACACAGACAAAGCAGCTGAACTAAAGATGCTTCAGCTGTATGCTTATTCAAAATAATAATAACGTATCTTATACAAAGAGTAAAAGTATGCAATTTAAAAGAAATACAATAGCTTTACAGAGAAATGTATATCAAAAAATAAAATACACCTGGACTCCAGATTTAAGCTAAGAATGATCCTTCTGGAAAGTTTGTAATATAATGAGTATTAAAACATGATCTTTTGTTTCTAAACTATTTTAAAAATGCTTAATCAACAAAAAATATGTCCGACTGAGAAATTAAAAATGGTTGCCTCCCCAGTAAAGGCTTTCCTACTTTTTTGACTAATATACAGTCGTATGTAACAGCCGCTTAAAACAAAGCTTTATAATTGAGACAATTTAAAATTTTGTACCCGTGACAAATGCTTTTCAATTTTAAAAAGGGAAAAAAATAGTTAAAGTAACTAATTCGGGAAGTGTTTCCATAACATATTATCTGTCAGTACTTAAGTTTAAAAGCTTCGTAAGAAATTATAGCAATAATTTCCGATATCTTTAATCTTTGTCGAACGACCCCAAATCATACAAATAAATAGTTTTTGATTTAAAAAGGAATTAAAATTAAGATAAAAAAAAAGGTATTCTTTTACGAGTAAACATATGGGCTGAGTCAGGGTCGTTCGTTTTCCCGAACAGATGTATCTGAATTCCGCTATATTCCATCAAAATGAGTTACTAATATCACGTACAACTGTGCTAATATCAAGGCTCAATGAAACGTCATATCTCCGCTTTAAGTTATTCCACGTATAAAATGCAATAATTTTCTCTTATATATTTATATATTTCCGTTTTTTTTTTCATTGCTACTTCGATCAAATATAATAAAAAGGGTTTAAAAAAGATATAAAAAAGATAAGTGTATAAAAACATGAAGGAAATTTTTATAAATTGTATGCTAATTAAACCATTAGAAACGGGGAAAATTCAGTTTCTATACAATGATCACATCTTTGTTGTATTATACTTTTCCCAGAAAGAGTACACTTCCAAAGTTTCCATTGTTCCTTCACAAATGTCTAAATCTATTCTTTCTTTTTGATCCTTGTTCAATTTATATGACCTGCAAATAAAATAAAATTTTTTGCTTGAAAAAAAAAACACAAACAGTCTTTTTTACATCTTTAAGTAAACATTCAGCTAAAAAATGAACTTTCGTAGTGTTCTATCCTATCCAGTTCTCTACATTTGGTTCATAAAATTAAAATTGTCAGTAACTAGACGATGAAAAATTAGTATGTGTACAGAAGAAAACAATGCCTGGGACAGATAAAATAGACAACGTTAAATCTGTAAAAGAAAATATAGACAAACTGAACTGGAATATCATTAGCAAAGAAAAAAATATCTTCAAATCGTAATATTCATGTAACTGACCATTTTCAAATTTTTTCACCTGGAGATGATTTTGTCTACCATGTTTTTTCACATAAAAGTATTAAAGTTTTATGAATGATCTGGACTAAGTTTAGTCTGTGTTCAGACCCTGTGTTTTGTTCACATGACATAATTCCTGAGGCTATTCAATTTTTCTATAGTCATGTCCCTTGTCTACTCGAAATACTAGATAATCAGAGCAAAGACTGATGAAGTCAGAATATATAACAAAATAAGTTTTTCTAATCGGTAGCCAAACGAGACTAAGTTGTAAAGTAAATAAATAATTTGCAAAGTTTCCGAGGTAACTAATTGATTCTGGTATTCGTATGATCATCTCCTAAATAATGTATTATTTATTTTAAATAAACAGAACAATCTTTATTTTTTTTTTTTTACTTGTCACTTTTATATATGTTTTATTCTTTATATTAATCAGACAAAGGTAAACAAATCCAATAAAAGATCCTTAATTCAGCAATAAGCAAAATAATGCCATATGTTGAAAATTCGTACAAAAATATCATATGCATTTTTGATCATTTTCAATTTTATCTAAACAATAGATGTATTACTTTCAACCGCTGGTTGTTGTCAAAAACAAGTTTGTTCTGCTTTTTTTCTAAAGATGAAAATTTAGAATAGCTTTTTTAACCCTTCGAATTCACATGACTTTCGATTGATAAATACATTTGTATACGCACCTGGGATGTTATGCATGTCATTCGTTCTTCTCTTGGTCATAATATCTTATGCATATGTAATTGTTCGTCTCTGATATTTGTTTTCTTCGATTAGCGCCTTTTGCCACCTACAATATTTTTTTACAATCTTTAAACTTAACAAAATATTTGATTAATAATAACTTTCGGAAACATTATAAATAACGTTTAGAATGCACTATACCCTACAGTGTGTACTACAATTCATCAGTACATACTACTCATCAACAAAGTATTTTTGTTTAAAAATAATGCTGTAAAGTGCGTCATTCCAAGTAGCGAAACACCACCCCAAACAACAACAAAAAAACAACAACAAATCAGAGCATCTTTTTTTAAGATTTTGTAAAATGAAACATGCAATTGAATAGATTTTAAATTGTTGTTCTTTATTAATTTACAATGAATTTTTCGCAAGACTTCTGGCAATTTTATTTACGATTTTAAATACTTTTTGATATAACGTCGTAAAATCGAAATAATATTTTAAAAATATTAAGTATCATATCGTTTAAAAAGAAATATCATATGTTTTCCGGGACGAAATTTTAAAAAAGGACATAGTGTCTGAAATTTATTCGTCCTCCGCCTCTGATTCAAGTGGGGAAGTTTGCAGTTTTGTTTAAAGGAGAAAAACAAAATATTACCTGGTTTAAACGAGAAGTATTCTTTTAATTTGAAAAACAATTTTTTTCAAGGCACGAAAATTATAATTTCTTTTCACGGAATAATATTTATATTTATCTTGAATTTATTTTTACAATTGGTAACTCTTTTTATTACTTCGTAAAAGCGAAATCTCACGAAGACTATTCAGAATTATTTTCGAAATAACAGTTATTATACGCAGTAAAAAAAGAATACATTATTTAGAATAAATGTCGAGGCTCAATATTTCAGTGCAAGCAGTAAACGAAACGTTCAACATTTAATTTGAATTTGTGACGGTTCTGTACAATTATTTAAAATGAATTGGCCTATTACAGATAAGATATTCAAAATTGATAGCAATAAAAAAGAATCATTTCAATATCAAATATTTGACAATGATAACTGCAACACACGCCCATTTACCCTTATAAAAAATTTTACATTTTTCGAAAGTAAAAATAAGAAATCTAATGTTAAGGTTTCAGATACTATTAAATGAACTGATTATGATTACAAAGTTCTACTCAAGAAAAGTCTTAAGGGCTACCATTAAAGATAAAAATATCATCAATGACGCGGTTGAACTTTTTTACATTTAAAATGTATAACTAGTAATTAAAAAAAAAATCTTTTCCAAACACAGTTTTTAAGAAAATCTAGGGAGCGAGATAGTGAAAAAAAATTTCGACATAGCCTTTCTATGCTGAAGTAAGTAAAATTTCGGGTTGAAAAATTAAAAGTTTTGTTTAAGATTTGTTTTTGAAGGTTAATGCAATTTGAAATGAATTGTTGATTGAGATGTAAGATTTCAATAAATCGCAGTTCTATACTTATGTTTGTTTGTTTCTTTTGGGTTTAACACCTTTTTTCAATAGCATTTCAGCCATGTAACGGCGGGCAGTTAAACTAACCAGTGTTCCTGGATTCTGTACCAGTTCAAACCTGTTCTCCGCAAGTAACTGCAAACTTCCCCACTTGAATCAGAGGTGAAGGACTGATGATTTTCGACACAATGTCGGCTATCAGATAGTCACGGAGAACATACGCCCCGCAAGAGGATCGAACTCACGACCGCGAGATCAACGCTCTATACCTACTGAGCTAATTAAGGTCACCGTCAGATAATCCACAATTACGGTCTTCTCACATAATATTCAAATAAATACAAAAATATCGTAAAAGACATGAAAAGATATAAAATATTCACTTACAGTCATCGGCTTTTCCAGTAATTGGTCTTTTGATCTTTTAATCAATCCCATTCAAGTTTTTGACATGCAATATTTTCCCGTCGATCAAAAACATCATTGTTTAGTAAAATTCTCAAAAAAAAGGTATTACGAATATATTATCCGACTAATTATCAAAACGTTACTTCACACTGACACAGTGTTCTTAATATTATATATTTCTTACACATTCATAGAAATAGTTTAAACAACGTGTGTTAGTGTCCCTAGGCTACATGTATACCGTAATGCAATGCCTAGATAGCGGACCAGGGAGACGGTATATTACAGGAAATGAAGTCAAATACACAGAAATATACGCTTTCAGTTTACTTCATATCATTACACTGCATATAATTCTATGATGTACCTGCTAAGTGAACGTTCAAGATATTTCAATTGCAACTAAGACTGAGTCAAAAATGTATCTATAGCACGTTTTTAGCAACCATACCCTAAACTTCTTGCACAACGTTTAATGTTAATGTTTGTTTTTTTAATTTTTTTCTTGTTAAATTTCTACTTTTTCGCTTTTACTTGTACTCAACATCTCCTCTCTTAACTCTTATATCTAAGGCGTGCATAATTATGCACATTTGTATAATTATCTCCTGTGCAGAAAACATCGGGTCTGAATGCTAGACGACCCCATTCTTATTTCTGCTGCTTATAATGAAAGCATTTTTATAAATGTCACTTTAAAGAGAGCACAAATTGATTAAAACAAATTTTTTAAATAACATAAAAGTTGCAGTTTCATACTTGTATGTGTAAGAAAACAAGTAGATTAGTCACAAGACTGATAATAGTGTTGTTTTTTTTGTTATTCAGTTTTATTTCAATGTTATTTCAAAAGCCAGCGTGTTGTAAAGATTTCTCAGACTGTAAGATTATCATATTGAAAATAAGATAAAGACCTGTTCTGTTCGCCGTATTGAAAAATAGAATAAAATACAACTGAAAATAATTATATCTATGTCTAAAGAGCCAGTATAGAAACCTAGAAGCGTCTGCTCGTGGATTTCTAGTAATTAGCAAGTGCATTCAATAATGAACCAAAAGTGTCTATTTTAATTAGAAAATATTATTTAGATTTAATTATAATTATGACTGTTGTTTTTTTTTTTGGAATGAAAATATTTTATAATTCCCAATTTAAAGGTTTTGATACATAAGTTTATAATCATTTTATAGATTAATGCAGCGGATTGCATGCCATTTAGTTTAATACAGACGGACAATGACGTTAAGGGATAAAATAGGGATATGAAATATTTAACGTTTATAGTATGTAAAACATGTTAGTTTAAATAAATAGTTGGAAAAAATGTGGACGACTATTTTTTCGATGACACAAACCCGTTGTAAGCTTCGTATGTAAAGATACGCAAACATATAATGAATGCATTAGACTTCTTTCTTTTGTTGATTTTTTTTTTTTTACTGTAGAAATCAGTATTTTAAAACTTATAGTTTTGACTTTGATAACTAAAGCATTAAAATAATTGTACTTTCCTTCCTAAATCAGCGATACCATATTGGAGAAAATTTCCTTCAGTGCAGGTATTCTACCAAAATCGTTCTAATGTTCATATAAATGTATCTACGGATGGCCGGTGCGCAGTGGCTAAAATTTCCAAATGCTAGAAACCAATATAAATGTCAAATACCTTTATGCAAAATGATCTTCAAACGAAAAGACAAATATTACAATGGAAGAACTGGTGCACCATGCTAATTGCCAAATGCTAAATAGCAAATTGCTTATACTAAACGCCAGTCATGTCATGCAAACATACAAAGTACTTGGCATCGGCATTTTAAAAAAAATTAATTAGCACTTGGCAATTGGCATGAAGCACAGGGCCCTTTCCCTAAAAAAGGATAATTTTTGGAATGAGGAGGGGGTATGAACAGGAGTGGCTGGGTGTTGGTGCACAACTTGTAGATTATAAATGTTCAATCCTTACGAAATTGTGTGTGCACTACCACATTATGGTGATCTAATATCATTGTAAGTTTCATAGTTCTAGGTCAAATACATCATAAGTTATGAAGCAGAAACTGCTATATTTATTATAGTACCCTATATAGCTAACACTAGAAGCTACTAAGGACCATATGATGGGCGGCATTTCTCTGTAGGGTGAATATTTTTAAGAAGTTTTAAATATCATGCTGTATTCATTTACCTGAGGAGTAATGTATCAGAAGTCCCTGCGGGAATTTTACATCATATTTGACGTCCCTAATGATCTCTTACCGGTCCGCGCGTCGACCACTGTTTATCACAGAATATACAGAGCTTGATTTTCTTCATTGTTTAAACTTGAAATCAAATCGGGCCATGTTAGAATATTCTACTGACGCAACGTCAATCAAACGTCACTTTTTACTGACGGATAGATTTAATAAATCATTTAGTAAAAAAATAACTGGATGGTAAACGTACTTATTCTTTTAATTTTCTATCAATCGTTAGTTAAAACAATCGAGCCGTATTTTCGTTAATTAAACAGCGAGTGTGCAATTTTTAGAATGAAATTGAAAATGTCGTTTTTCTTTTATTTTTCCATCATTTTAAAAATAAAAGCGACAAATACTGTCTAGCGCCGTAGACCTTTTTATAATTCATATCGTATTTCTGTAAATTAAAATTAAACAAATGAGAGAAATAAACCGATTTTATCTCTTTTTAACGTGGCGCCAAAACAGACGTGCATGGCAATGTTTGCGACGTCGCAGCTAGAATGCTTCACTTAAAACCAAGAAACAGTTTACATTCATGCCGGGGGTAACTTCTACTGTAATATGATAACAAAATCATACGCAGGTTGCTAAAAGATACAAAGTGCTATTCCCACTTATTAGCTCCAAATTGAATCTATCGGAAATAATCTAAGAGGATTATGATAAATTGGTTAAAAAAGCAAAAATACTTCTATTGTTGTACACAATACATTACATTTTATCTTATAGGGTATGGCGATTGCGCGATGGCACGATGATGAAATAAAAGATGATACGATGGTGAAAACGCTTTTGGCACGATGATGAATCCTGAGTTGCCCATGGTACGGTGCCGAAATGCTGATGTAATATCGCGTTTTCATCATCGTACCATCGTGTTTTCACCATCGTGCCATCGCGTTATCACTATCGTACCATCGCGCTTTCACCATTGTGCAATCGCGTTATCACCATCGTAAATATCGCGGTTCACCATCGTACCATCGCGTTTTTTACCATCGTACCATCGCCTTCCGGTTAGAAAAGCGTAGTTCTGTACACTTGATTTTTTGTCAGCAAAAGTTTAATGTATCTCAATGTATTTTGTGAGAGGAAATTTACCATTATTTACCATTTAGATCTGCTGTTTTGCAAAATGTTTTACAAAATGTTTTAGTGCTCAGCTCATTAAAACTTCAAGGCCTCGTCCTTTGTTATTTCCCGTATGCATGAAAGTAAATAAAAAGCTGGGTTGAAATAGTCACATGATATTATTCAACCTCAGGATGTAGAAGGACTACATAGTGCAATATGAAAATAAGATTTATAAAGGCGTATTACTGACACATATACTGCACTACTGCGCATGACATCCAGAAGACGATGGTAGGATGGTGAAAACGCAATGACACGATGGTAAAAACGCGATGGTACGATGGTGATAATGCGATGGTACGATGATGGAAACACGATGGCAAGATGGTGAAATTGCGATGGTGCGATGATTAAAACGCAATTGTACATGTACGATGATGCGATGGTGAAAACGTGATGGTACGATCATGAAAACGCGATATTACATGTAAGATGATACGATGATGAAAACGTGATGGAACGATGATGAAAACGCGGTATTACATTGACATTTCACCATGTACCATAGCATCATAGCGATTTCATCATCGTGTCACTGCGTTTTTCAACATCGTACCATCGTTGCTTCATCATCGTGCCGTCGCACCATCACGTTTTCGTCATCGTACCATCGTAATCGCGGTGTAAAGGGTACAATAAACAAAAGAAACACCGTTAAAAAGTTTTGAGCTGGATATCATATGAATTGATCAGCTGATCAGCTCATGTCAGAAAATAAAAGATAAATTCTGTTCTGTTCCCCAAAAATTTCATAACTGCGATAATATTACACATAGTTGTTTGATGATGTCTAAATGAAAATAATTTAAAAAGGGTTAAGTACATCTATCCCTTAAAAATCGAAAACGTTTTAAAGAGAGAAGATTTATCAAAGAGGAATGTTTTTTTAGATAAAGAGGAAGATAATATTTAAAAAAGAAAAAAAAAAAAAAAAAAAAAAAAAAAAAAAAAAAAAAACAAGTAAAACATTTTCAAATAGGAGTGTATTTTCAGAAAAAAGTACTTAAAGAGGAATATTTTTATACCAATAAACACTTTTCATAGAAAGTGTATTGTTTTTATTTTTGAATAATCAAATAGGAATACAGACTATTTTTGAAACAAGTAGAAAAGGTCAGATAGGGTGTCGTCTGATTAGGTGCCATCCGTTTTCGCAACACATTCAATATCTATGAATTTAGGGAGTGGGATGGGGGCTGGGATGTTGTGTTAATTGGGTTTGTACTAGAGGTTTCCGATCGAGATCGATAATTATAAATTTCTTAGAAAACTGTTAAACGGTGAATTTTTTATTCTTAGGAGCTTGGGTCAGCATATTTATTCACGTTCAATTCATGTTCCAGTCTTAGTTCTGTAAAAGGTATGTCATGATATACAATAAAAGTAAACATGTATGCATACATGAAACAACTGGTTGCAAAATAGTCACCTCGTAAAGAAGGTTTCAAATAAACTACCTTTAAGGCTCTGTGTACAAAATTCAAACTGTGATTTACCCAAATTTGAAATTAGAAAATTTAAAGGGGAACTTATTTAAATGGCCCACAGAAATTAACGTAGTCCAAAAAGAAGTAGAATACTGGCTGCAGTCGTTTAATTTTTAAATATAAATATTCCCGGCTGAAACGACCATATTGATAATTTACATGAAACGAAAACTAAAAATAAAGGTATAAAACAAGTCAAAGAGATCAGATGTTTTTTAAACTGATTTTAAACTTTTTTCACATAAATAAAACGATGTTTAGCAACGCAGTTCTTTTTGGATTTTGGATGCCGAGAGATTAATTTAAACATCTAGCTTCCTTAGCTCTGTAACTAAGTCTGAAACTAGTTCATACTGGGTTGTTTTTACATTCATTAAAATTATTTTATTTATTTGCAAACAAAAAATAATATGACGTTTTAGCGACGCAGTAGCCATATTGTCATTTTCTTCTCTCATTTTACTTAAGAAATGACATGTGGGAAAACCATTGATAATTCTATAAAAAAAAACAAATCTGAATTCCCGCTGATATATTATTTGTGACATACAGGCACCGAGAAAGATTTCAACTACATTTGATCTACCTTTTTAAAGAAGGCTTAGAACTCTTCGCACAAAAAAGTTATTCCGCGGGACGTGTAAATTTCCCGTATTTTAGCACTGTCAAAATACAGTTACGAGTTGACGTGACGTAGACCTTCTATATTTTGGCAAAACAGGCGCCATGATATACTGCTTCCATATATCATGTAATCGAAATAATATACAGCAGAACCATGTTTTAACATATATCAAAAATACGAATCGGTTATACGTGCACCTCGTGATTTTCTGAAGCAACGATATTATTTCGATATGTTTCAACACGGTATTTTTTTTAAAAAATGTCATATTAACTTGTGCATGCGAATCTTCGTCTATAGCACATTTTCAGATTACAGGTATCACTACGTCACACTCAATGCGGTCATCTCTATTATTAGTAACAAACACTCATGGCTCAGAGATTTTCGGACAGTAGAATTCTACAGTACATAGAGTTAATTACTGTAAGGATTGCATTTGCACCTTCTTATCTCACAGTAAATGATGTACCTGGCCAGTGTTGCAAAAAAAATTCATATTTAATGCACTAAAAGGCATATTAACTGAGATGGTTGCATTTTGTTCATATCTTTTTAAAATTATCATGAATGAAATATACATGTAATAATTTTTGCCAATATTCTTAGTAAAAAAAAGAAAATGCTTATAAAATGTCTTAACAATTAGTGAAAAGGCAGTTAAAATAGAACATTTGCATGATTTATTTTATAAGTATAGATAGTATTACTTAAAAAAGTTAATGGGTTTAAATTTTATAGCCCATTTTAAGCTACTTAATTAATTGTACCGAGTGGAAGGTGCTGGACAAACTTTTAAACTATTATTTTCCACAATTTTTTTTAGATGATATTTGTTAATGAGAATAAATGGATTGTATTTTGTAACAATCACTGCTTTTGTTTAAGACGGAAAATTAATTTGAATTTACGAATGTAGTAACTTTTACACGTAATAATTATTATTTATATAATCTTGAATGAAAGTAAAGAAATGCAGAAAAAAAAATATTGTTTTTAATTTTTGTTACCTATTTAATTTGTAACATTTGCTCTGACAAATTCTACTTGCTTTTTTTTTCTTTATTGTTTGACGTGGCATTATTATCATTTTAGTCCTACATTTAGGCTATGTATCATGAGTCTCTGAAGTAATGTAAACTTTCATACACATGTACACCTTCCCCACAAAGTTTGGATCGAGAACAAATTATTTCAGATTCACTCTCTCTAGTCAAATTGTCACTGAGGTCGAACTCGCAACATCTGGAATGGTCTAACTGAGTTGACTCAAATACTGATCATTTTTAGTTTAAACAAAACAATAAATTTTCTTACAAAGTAAGACGGTTGTTCATGATCTCCCCACTCTGGTTCTCAAAAAATGGGAAAATTGTTTTTTACTGACAGATCACATTATGTAACTTACAGTATATGTATTTTCTTTTTGCTTGATATAGATTTCAATCTAAGACGTTTCATTTTCCTATCGGTGACATCTTTCGTATACTTTCACCAACGATAATACAGAATAATATGTGATTTTATTTTATTAAAGTTTTCCAGAATTATTATTTTTTATAACTAATATCATAGCACTCAGTGTAGTCAATCTAAATTTCAACATGAGTAAGATGATCTAATTTGGTGTGGAAACTGTTAATATTAAACATCAGGTAAAGTAATGTTTCTGTAATTCAGTCAACAGAGTTCTAGGACTGTCCAAATCCATTTAAAGTTTTTTTAAACAGAAAAAAAATAATTTTGTATAACATCTTTCAACCATCACATAATTCATTGAGTCAAAATAAATAACACACATCTCCCAGAATGTTTGTCCGAAATCTTAACCATAAACCTCGGTTTTATCAGGTCATTCTAAAAATAGACACAGGGGCTGATTATAGAATGTGCTATTATAGTAAGCTAATTTTGCAATCTACAAATAATTTTATATGATATGTATTATATCAGCTGAACAGATTGATATCAAATATACATTTGATAGAAAGGAAAAATAAATATTTCTAGTATATTCTTTTCTCTTTTGCTGTTACGCCACAATGTTTCTGCTACTCTGAGAAAACTAAGAAACGAAGATGTAAGCAACTATTCACAACCGGATCAAATTTTCACGCAGTCCACTAAACATTTTACAACTCTTGTCTTTCTTGTAGACTTTGAAGTATTTGTCCGAATTTCAAAGAATTTACTGGCGTTTCCTGGCGGTAACGACCTTTTAATACAAAGCAAGGTAATGAGTTATCTCACTAGTGACCTGGTCAATCGTAACTGACGTTTAGATGGGTCTGTTGCAGAATACATGAAGAAGAAAACAAAGGTGGTGAAACCGGATCGATTTTTATCAAACATTTTTAAACATTGTAAATAAAGGTGCAGAAAACAAAATAGCCTGGCTTCCTGACTGCAAGGTTATTTTTTTTTATAAATACTGGAAACATTTTATAGAAAATTTTAAGCCTGTAAAATAGCACAATTTTATCTGATGGCTGAACCAAACCTATGTTTGGAGCCGGGGGCAATAAAATGTCAATGTAGAAACAACCCTCTGAAGTTACTTCCCTCTTAATGAAGAAAACTGATATATGTACATAAGAATAAAATAGTTACGGGAGCTAGTCTAAAAACAAAATATGAAGTTAAATTTTGATGTTCGACATATTTTGATAATTCAAACAAAAGAGTTTTCCGTGGGTCATTACACATAGTAACAACATGAAACTATATTAGTGCCCTGTTCCATTCATACCGCAGATTGCAACCGAATATGTATAAAAAAAAACATGCATGAAGTATCGGCGTGTCACGTTAACAATATCACAATAGAAACAGCAACCAAATTATTTGTATTACTATGCCTTTATTTTATTCAATTAATATATTTAATAGTATATGTACGTATCAATAATGATATATCTTCAATTTCCAGGTAAAAATAGCATAATTCTATAGTTTTTTTTTCTTTTCTCATCGAAAGTTAAATGGAGATAATAAAATTTAATAATACAACTGTTAGGGAAAGAATAGATAACCCCCCCCCCCCCCCCCCCAAAAAAAAAAAAAAACAACAACAACAACAACAAAGCGATGGTTGCATTAAAATTGCAAGCAATTGATAAGATTATTTCTTAACAACTCTGATCATGGGTGTTCTCAATTTTAAGGTAAGTGAGTAAGCATATAAAAACCGAAAATACAGGTAGCTTTTTGCAATCAACAATTCAGTCTTAAAGGTCCAGTGGTAGAGCGTCCGCTTCGAGTGCGGGAGTCCTGGGTTCGTTCCCCGGCCGCGTCATACCAAAGGCGTAAAAATGGTACCAGTAGCTCCCTTGCTTGACGCTCAACATTTAAAAGGGAAACTGGCCTCTTCTCTCATACTCTCGTGGCGATAGATTCCATCAGGAATGAGATTTCGAGAATAAGTGATATCAGTTATAGGACAAGGGTAGAGAGGGAATTTCTCCTAGATTGCAAAAATGATGCATGTAATTAATATTAGCCCTCAAGTCAATAAAATGGACATTTAAACTCAGCAGTGGGGCTATAAATTACAACAGTGGTCAAATCTGGACAATGTGTGAAATGATTAGAAGGAATGTGTAAAACATGTAAAACCACAACATTGTGATACCATACAGTATAAAATGGCATAGCTCATGAATTTGAAACAACTCTGTTCAAGCATCAGTAAAGTCATTAAAAAATGAAACAAAAACTTGTGAATTAAAATATATTTAACATGTAAACTAAAAAAATTGAAGTAGACAGTCATACAGAAAAGTACTTGTAGCTTAAAACTTTTTATATAGATTCAAGTGTAACTCAGATACTAAATCAATCATTTTTAAGCTCTGAAATTACGAAAAACGGAAACATGTAACTGTATTTACTTAAACAAGTCATTTTTGTTAGAAGTGTGCACAGTTAACAAACTGATTTAACATTAGAACACATAAAAGGAAGTGTCTAAGAGTACGGATCCATACCTCTACACAATCCTGTTTTGGGTTTTCTAGGGGTACGGACCTCCACTTTTTTTTAGAGATTCGGGGTTACATACATAGATTTTGTTGAAAATGAAATAACAAATAAGAATTAACCAGTGTTCAATTAAAACTTGGATCTAAATGGTTTACATATACCAGCGTTCACCTGATTTTTTACCTTCTCTTTCAAAAGCTAAATAACAAAGGAACTCCAAATTAATACACTGTTCCATGCTGATTATAAACTGTTGATAACAGATTAATGTCAAAAAAGGGCTAAACTGGGCTAAAGTCCTTGTCCTAGTTATGAAGTCTTGCCTACATAATTATGTAGACTATGATGGTAAACAAGTGGTCAAAGTTTCAAAGCCATATGACAAACAGTTTAGGCAAAATATGGACTATTATAAAACAAATAAACTGATTTCCAAGTCCAAAAAAATGCCATAACTCAGCCAAAATAGTTGACAGAGTTATGTACTCTTGCCTACAGATTGAAATCATGATGATATTAAATAAGTGTTCAAACTTTCAAAGCCACATGTCAAATAGTTTTGACAAAACGCTGACTTGTCCGAAAAACTGAACCGATTTCCAAGTTCAAAAAGGGCTATAATACAGCCAAAATAGTTGTCAGATTTATGTACTCTTGCGTACAGATGGAAATCATGATGATAAGCAAATGTTCAATGTTTAAATAAGTGTTCAAACTTTCAAAGCCACGTGTCAAATAATTTTGACAAAACATGGACTTGTACAAAAACTGAACCAATTTCCAAGTCAAAAAAGGGCCAAATTTCAGCCAAAATATTTGTCAGAGTTATGTACTCTTGTCTACAGATAGAAGTTGCTATGATAAACAGGTGATAAAAGTTTCAAAGCCATATGTCAAACACGTTACACAAAATATGAACTGGTACGAAAAACTTAATCAAGAATTTCAAGTCAAAAGGGGCCATAATTCAGCCAAAGTCCTTGATGGAGCTATGTACTCGTGCCTATATCTGGACATGGTGATGGTAAACAAGTGTTGAAAGTTTCAAAGCTTTATCTCAAAAGACTTTGTCAAAATAGGGACTGTTTTGAACAACTTAACCAAGGTGTGACGCCGACGCTGAGTTGCGTAGGATAGGTCTACTTATTCTTCTAATAGTCGAGCTAATAGGCATAATAATATGCACCTATTTATTTGTTATCTAGGAAGAGATAATAATAATAGACAAGGAACTGATTGTTTAATAATCCATTAACCGTCATTAAGTAAAAGAAACTGTTTGTGAAACCGTCCCTTGTATCTCGTAACGGCTACCAAATGTGTGGGAAACATAAATACCATACGGGTTAATTATCATTGAAAATCGTTTTTTCACAACATATTTAACATTATTTTCTTTAATCTTTATATTTTTTTCTGCCAGTTCTAATCCTCGTGACTTATTTGGTGATTTATTTGGTGTTTCTCGGTTATTTACGGTGAATATTGTTATCTGTAAGTAAGGTGAATACTGATGAAGTCTTATTTGTTATTTCATTTTCAACAAAATTTGAAATGTAAATAATCCTTAATCTCTAAAAAACAGAGGTTCCTACCCTTAGAAAACTCCTTACAGGCTTGTCTAAAGGTACGGAGCATAGGTATTATGAATTATTGTCAGGTAGAGTCAACAAAAAGTAATATTCTGTATTAGTAATTCAAAAGACCTTTAAATATTGTACATAATGTTAAAATATAAATTGAATATTAAAGTACTTATGTTATTTTTTTCACTAAATGTGCATGTAGTTTTATAGAAAAAAAGGGGAACTATATATGTGTACATTAGCACATTTAATTTTGAAAAGAGGCAGTGCGAAACTATATCACTATTATACACTGGCCATGCATTCTCTTTCCAGGGTTTTAGTCTGCAGCATTGACGATTTAAACAACGGAAAGGTTACAAAATGCGCCAAGATGCACCATTTTACGTTTAGAAATTAATTAAGAAATTTCAGGGGTTCCATTTGACCCGGGACCCCGGGTCTGGACCCGGGAGATTTTCAAAAGACGCTCAAAGGACCCGGCATGATACTTGCCTGTGCGTCCTTCGGGACCCGGAGGCATTTTCCTTTGATAATCCTTTCTCTTATCATTCATTTCCTTCAGTAAAACTATTTCCACGATAGACACGTATATTCCAAAATAAACACTCGCGGTCATGCCCTCCTGCCTTTCATCTTCAGCTAAATCCCGCCCTTTCTCATGTAGACATGCCTCGCTGATTTTTTTATCAGCAAGTTACGTCACGGTGAGTGCACATAGGTAAGAAGAATCAATGAAGTGTTTAAATTAATTGATAAAGAGTATTGATCCTGTGTACTGTCAAAAAAGGCGCCAATTATTAAATTATCGTAAGCAGCTGATTACCGAGCATGTGAAAGGTGCCCTGCAAGATTTTTTCATGCCAACTTTAAATTAGACCATTGTTTAGTGATCATACCGTAATTTCAACAAGAAACTTCACAAATTTTGATGAATTTTGAAAGCAAAATTAAGTTTAGAATGTCCGTTCACGAGTCTAATTACACCCGGTGTCATATTCATATTTCCAAAATTCCTTAAAAAAACTGACTTTCAATGCAGTTTTTAATGATAAGTAGCATCATTATTTGAGGAACTATCTCTGATTTAGCTTAGTTGGCCAAGTAAACTGAGCAAAAACTACTTTCCGATGACATTCCAAAAGTGTACCAGTATCCGGATAGTACATTTTGGATACATTTTTATAGAGTGTTATAGCACTGTTCTGTTATTAAAAATTAAATGAAATATAGAAGAAAAACCTAATCAAAATAACATGAATTTTGATAAATATTAGTTTACAATATGAGACTATATGACCTGAAACTGACATTTTTATTATGCTGTAACATGATCTTGGGTTTATTGTTTTCTTAGGTAAAGATCTACGTATTACTAAATAAAAAAACTATAGTCAATTATATGGACTTGTTGGGACAGGACTCCTGTATTTTGGAAAAGGACCCTTCAAAATTTGGGCCCAAGGGTCCTGGGACTCTTGGGTTTTCAGGTCTAGTGGAACCCCTAGAATGTAAAATTTTTCCAGGGGAGCATGCCCCCTAAACCCTAGAACAATGGCTTACATTTCCATGCTACACTGACACAGGTTTACTTTCTCTGAGGTACAGTAGTTGCCCCCGACCAACACTTCATTAGGAGAAAATTTAACGTCATGATATACATGAAAAAAGGCACCACTTTGTATCTGTAGTGTAAGAATTCTACAGGAGCATGCTCCCAAACCCTCCTAGGACAGTGTCTTACACTTCCATTTTGGCCTAGCTACACCCATTAATTATGAATTTCGTCAGATAGCACCATATTTTGCATTTAGAATGCAAAAATTTTCCAGCTGAGCATGACTGCCCCCCTCCCCAACCAAACACCCTAGAACAGTGGCTGACACTTCCATTTTGGCCCTGCTACGCACTTGACACTGGTGTATTTTCTATAAGGTACAGTAGTTCCCCTGGGTCTACACTTTATGAAAAAGTTTAAAGGTCCAGTTACACACACACACACACACACACACAAATGCACCGCTTTGCCTCTGTGATGTCCAATTTTTCCCGAACCCTATAGGACAGTGGTATCTACTTTCCAGATTTTATTTACTTCACAACAGCGGGTGTTAAGTGCTGTGTGGCGGCCGTAAAAAGTCGCCCCGACTTCATCTCAGTGTTGTTATATTTTCTGGTCCTTCGGGATCATTGATTTCAAGTCATTTAGATTTGAAGATTGAATACTAGTTAAACCCCAGAATTTTGAATTTTGCAAAAATACACCATTTTGCATCTAATTTGTGCAATTTTTACGTGGGAGCATGCCCCAAAACTCACAGGACAGTGGCATACACTTCCATTTAGCCTAGCAACGCCCCTGAATTATGAACTTCACCAAAACACATCATGTCTTATCTAGAATGTATTTTTTCATGGGTAACATCGCCCCATCCCCCTTAGAACAGTGACTCATACTTCCATTATGGCCCAGCTACGCCTTTGACACTGGTGTACTTTCTAAATTGTACAATAGCTCCCCCGGGTCTACACTTCATTTTGAAAATGAAAAACATAAAAGTCCAGATATAAACCAAAAAGCACCATTTTACATCTATAATATGAAAAATTTATGTGGAAGCATGCCATACCCTCCTTGGACAGTGGCCTACAATTCCGTTTTAGCCTAACTACGCCCCTGAATTATAAATTTCAAGCTTTAGGTCTTGTGATTCAAAGTTGCATTCATATTATAGTATTATGAAATATTGCCATAATTACAATGTATATTATATTTTATCACAAGTTACAGTATAAAATGATTACATTGTTTATTCATAATTTCATTATGTAAAACAGTTTCAATAAAGATTTTTAATAAAACACTTCTCAAAATAAAACAACTATTGGGTTATCATATTCATTCTTGTTGTGAGACACAAACTTTAACATTGACTAAAGTTTTACAATCATTGAACATGTTCTAAAATTCTCAAACCACCATTAGAACAGATTCAAAGCTTATCAAATTGGTCAGTGCCATTAATTCACATTATCTGATTCTTAATGGGACATCATGCTGACAAGACAACAAGCCTGAAAATTCCAAATCAAAATTGATTCTCCAGCTACCCCTTGTCCTATAACTGATATAAGTTGTAGAACTGGGCAGTGTTCGGCGAGGCGACTTGTCGTGGCGACGTTAGACGGAGTGCAATAACGTCGTTTGTTGTGTAAGTGCGACAGAACGAAATTACAAAATGTCACAAATTAGACACAATTAAAACAGATACTTTTACCATTATGTATTATTAAAAAGCTACCAGCAGTAATATTACAACTAATATATTTTCATACTTATCATCGAAATTAAAAAATGAAATATTTCACCCGATATTTATTACAAAAGTCATCATCGTTATCATCATCATCATCATTATCATCATCACGATTTCCTGTTCATAAAGACATTGATCAAGATCTGGTCACAGATTGCCTTTTTATCCTTTTTATTGATGTTCATGCTATTTGCGTTATAAAACATGGGTTTGCTATAATATTATTTCTTAATTAAGAAAAGTATGTCAATCATATTAAAGACGGACAATTGACCTAAAGTGATTCTGGATTCTTTATCAACTGTAACCTGAAATGCACAAGTAACATGGACCAAAGGTGCAGAACAAATTACCCTTCAGAAATTCTGTCTTTAACAAATCGTAAGTGAGAACTTTTTCCTTGTTTGAGTATCGAACTCACTACTTTGCACGTTAACAGTATTGTGCTCTGCCTGTAAGCTGACTTTATATATAGTATACCATTTTTTACAAATTTACAAAATTTGCGCTATTTTAGATATGCCGGCAATATGTCAAAGAGCTATGTATCCCTGAAAAGTAACGTTCGCTCGATTTCAAGTATATTTACTACGTTTGTCATCTGTGTTAGTCAGAAAGTAAAATAATGCCATGTCTCATTATTATGGAAATAAGATCAAAGAACCGTCCATTTATCATTGATATTACTGATATTTTCTGGGCATTCGCCCATGCAGTTCTTCTTATCGAACAAGGGTATCATTTGATGAAAACCAGCGGATTATGCGTAAGATATCAACAATATACAGTTCCACAACATGTACAGAAAAAGTAAAACAGAAATAATATGACACTACACACACTATCTATCAGAAATAACATGACACTACACACACTATCTATAAAATGAGCATTCTATTATTACAAGAACTAAAATATTTGGAACATTTAGATGGCAGTGCGACACCTTTTCTCACTCTTACACACTTCTATTTCTGACAATGTTTTTTTCAAATTCTTTATTTTCCCTACTTAGTATTTAAAAATAAATACATTTTTCGTGTAGGTATACCTGTAGAAGCACGAAAACATTTCTCCATTTACGATAATTTTCCTAATGTCAGCAAATCTAAATAGTTTTTATAAGTCAAGAAGAATGTTCTCGCATGTTGATCATTTCTGACCAGTTTTCGCGTGTTGTAAAAACGGTCCTTGCCGCTTTCATCGGACTTCCTACCCGCAACCTCTACGCCTTACCGAATCTACACAAAGATACGTTTGACAATTTATACATATTCTGAGTTATAATCTTTGTGCTCAGTTTGTGTTTTTAATTATTTTAGAGAGTATATTGCAACAACATGTCTTAAGTATTGATATTAACAAATACAATTAATATCAATGCATCACTAATACATGTCACATGTGAATAACAGATAACAAGTTTAGTACGATACGGATTAAGAATACTGAGACTCCTATAGCAATATATAGATATATGTTGAACATTGATAGCGGTTGCAGCGAAATTTAAGAATTATAGAAAAAAAAAACTCAAAGGCCTACAGGTGTTGTTTTTTTACAAACTTATTAAAAATGTTGTACAACATTTCTCCTAGTATTTTATGCCGTTTTTTTTTCTGCATAAAGAAATATCATGCTTCTGTTCATACATTCTAAAAGATAATTACAGCGCATGTTGCAGCTCCAAGAAATTATACACATGTTTTGATGGCAGAATTTGGTTTTAAAGGCCAGTGATGATTTTTGGAAATTTAGAAAGCAGTCGCTAAATTATATCATAACTTTTGTGTGATATAAAAGATGTGAGCGTATCTAATCCTTATGAACTTATAAATGTTTAAAAATTGTAACGTTCTGAGTTTTGACACTTCAGACGCTAATGAAAATAAAAAATAAATCTCCTACACATATACACGTACACGTACATTTCCTAATGTCTCGTAAATACGAAGACATGAGTTGCATGTCTGAGCTGGCGATAGAGAACGGATTGTATTATTAAATGTTATATGATATTGGACACAGGATATAGACTGGCTACATTCACACTTTCAATAATAAAACTAAAAAACAAACGTATCAGTGTTTAGGAGCTAGTCTAGTTGTGACGCTAACAGTTTCTTGTGGAAAACACAGAATCAAGGAAAACTGGAAAGGTCAGTCTTGCTACCGACAAGATGATCTTTTTTTTTTCAATCGTTGTTCATATTCTGCTCAGTCTTTCTTGGCTCAGATTATCTCATATATATTTTTGTTAACTTTGTATGAAACAGATAAAATAATATATAATTATGAGCCAGATTTTACTCAGTCAATAATTATGGTTATTAAGCAGATTCATTAATTTGTTTTCACCAAAGTGTGTAGTCGAGATAACGAAACTACGATGTTGAAAAGTCGAAATCACGATGATTAAAACACTAAAATATAGTGGTGGAAAATCGAAATCACGATGATTAAAACACTAAACTACGGTGGTGGAAAGTCGAAATCACGATGATTAAAACACTAAACTGCGGTGGTGGAAAGTCGAAATCACGAAACTACATGTTTCGTCAATACGACTTTTCAACATCGTAGTAACGTTGTTTCGAGCTCACATTATGCGGCTGTAGCTCTTACGGGACACCGTAAAAGCAAACGAAAAACAATTCTTTCTTTTTACGTTTTACGGAACATTTAACATTTTAAGCATCTAGCATATACTGTACTCATATTTGTAATGTTTGACAGGTTTTGGATGTTAGCAAAAACACTCTCTATGGAATAATTTTTTATTTTGTGTCTTTGCATGCAAGTGTAACATCTCTTGAAGCTAGAACATTTTTATAAAGGATGTTGTTTTAAACTAGAAAAAAATGTTAAATGAATTAACCTGTTCACAGCAACAACATCTGTACAGCAAATAAATGCAGTTTGCCCGTGGTGCTTTTCGCTTTTCAGATTATGAGCTATATTCGAAATCATGTAAAAAAGTTAGATAAATTAGACATTTTTATACATGGTTATATGGTTACACAAGGAATTATTCTTCGGCGATTACAATTCCGCGTTATTTGCTAATACTAAAATAAATATTCTTCATTTTAACTATGTTTTACCTTCATCAATTCCGAGGAAGGTATACCTCGTTAAGATTTTCTAAAGCCTGATCGGTTAGAACTCGAATATTACCTAAGAAACTTAAGTTTGTTTGTTTGTTTGTTTTGGGTTTAACGCCGTTTTTCAACAGTATTTCAGTCATGTAACGGCGGGCAGTTAACCTAACCAGTGTTCCTGGATTCTGTACCAGTACAAACCTGTTCCCCGCAAGTAACTGCCAACTTCCCCACAAGAATCAGAGGTGGAGGACTAATGATTTCAGACACAATGTCGTTTATCAAATAGTCACGGAGAACATACGCCCCGCCCGAGGATCGAACTCACGACCCCGCGATCCATAGACCAACGCTCTTACCTACTGAGCTAAGCGGGCGGGTTAAGAAACTTAAGAAAAATGTGCTAACCTAAATGCTATCAAATGCATAAAATATTGAGTTTTTTCTTAACGCATAGTTAATAGCGAGTTTTGATGGAATTTTATACAGGTTCATGTACTTGTTAAATAAAAAATAATTTGTAAATGTTTACTATGTCATGAACATCGATAGTGATTCTTCATGTATTATGATTAACTTGCGAGATAAATAATTTCAGTCTTGATCAACGTGATTTTAACGTTGAATAATATCATTACACAGTAACACGGGACTATTCGATTAAATTCTACGTAAAACGGAATCAAAATGAGCTTGTCATATGAGCCGCGCCATGAGAAAACCAACATAGTGCGTTTGTGACCAGCTTGGATCCAGACAAGTCAGCGCATCTGCACAGTCTGACCAGGATCCATGCTGTTCGCTAACGGTTTCTCTAATTGCAACAGGCTTTGAAAGCGAACAGCATTTATCCTGACCAGACTGCATGTCTGGATCCATGCTGGTCGCAAAGCCATAATGTTGGTTTCCTCATGGCGAGGCTCATATTAATTACAAAAAAGAGGAGATACAGAAAAAAATACTGAATTTTTCTGTCGTTTAAATGGGGGGGGGGGGGAGGGGGCGGGGGGGTGTAGATGTAGCGTAATGTAATTTTACAAGAAAATAAATTCGATGACACAATAATTTTATTCGTTTAATTAACAGAAAAAAAATCATCAAATTACTTTTCTGTCAATATCTTACGTCTGGGTTTTTCATGAAACAAGACAAAAAAGGAAACTTTGTATTCAAAACTCAATATCATATTTGTCGCTCCAGCATCACATTAAAGCTACCCGCCAGGACAGCTTTGGTGAAATGTGTCAAGATATACATTTCCACAACTTTTGGCATAAACTGTAATATATGACACATGAAAATGATATGGCGAGATAAAAGTTAGATATTGGTAAAAATGCAAGAAGAATGTATATTTTCTGCATTTCAAAAATGTTGCAACAGTCTACTACCTTCTGCACAATATTTTGAGTTATTTATGGGCATTTCCTGCAAAACTTTTATGTCAACAAATTTGTACCAATAATTTTAAACGCTTCAGTGCTCTAAATCTTTTATATATATTCTTCGCCTAAAATTTGTACTTAAGTCCCTTCAGCGTTAATTAAATATTGGCTTTTATTTAAAAAATGATCTCCATAAGTTTGATACAACTTCCAAAAGATTGTTATGTGAAAATATGATATCATTACTTGTTAACTAAAAAAAAACAATTTATAAAAACAGTATGACGGATGTGAAATCACGATTCATGAAATCAGTTATAGAAGTATCATCGGTATAAAATACGCAATAAATGAGGAAAATGCTGAACATTATACTAAAATAAAATGTCGAAACGGAACACAATAACTTCAACTTGTGTGCATTCCGTCTTATGGCGCATTGAATCCGTTCCCAGTTGTTAATGCCTGCGCTAACATGCTGGTTTAATGTTTAATATAATAATAATAATAAATCTTTTACAAACTAAAACAGATGATGTCTACAATAAAGAAGCCTTCAGGTTGTCAAGATAAGAATGAAAATTCAATGTTTCCCTGAGAGACAGATTCTTATGTTACTTCTGCAACTTATTTCATTTTTAACTTAAAATGATAACAATCAAATAAGTGTAACATACATTGGCTTCTATTTGTAAAATATACACGCAAAAGTGTTACTTTCCACTTAGTTTCATCTCTTGTAAACTTTTATCAATGATAGCTCAAATGTACATAATACTAGTAATATGGTTTTTCATTCTGGTCATATTTCCTGAAATACTATATTTGATAATTTGTTTCATAGATCACAAAATATTTATAGCAAAACTAAAACACGTATAAAAAAATCTTAATGCAGTTGATTGCATGTTTTTTTGTGAAATCCTAGTTATTTATATACACATTGGTTTATTTACATAAATTATGCTTCTAAGTTCTTGTCTATAACACTAAGCATGTAAATCGACCAATATTTTGAGGGCACACATTAAACAACACGCATCTCTCCTAATGTTCTGACTGAAATAGAAAGAGGCCGGAAAGAATGGGAGATAATCAATTACTTTTATTTATATTTAAAATAGTAGCGGCACATTTACTTCCCTTTATTATAGAAAATATGTTGCTATAATACATGTATCGATTTATCGTAATCGTTTTATCAACAAAAAATTGATAGAAAAGAATTATTGTAAACAAAGGAAAAGCATGACGCGGATTAAATGACTTTTTTTCTTACTATTTCATAAAAATATGTATTTTTTTTGTAGAATATACGAACTACTCCCAGGCGTCCACGTCTGCCTCCGTACTTTGAATAATGTTTTAGTGCATTTTCACTTAATATCCGTTTTAACTCGATTGATTTGTCAGTCATCATCAACAAAATCTTATGACACATGGAGCATACGTCTCGCACAGATATTTCATGGATTGTCCTCCCTTTTACTTAGAGTTTCAGAATAACGTTTTGATGAATTGTCTCTGCAAGACGGGTTTTATATGAACTTAAAATACGTGTCATACATCATCATTCACATTGCTTAAGATACATAAAACTAAAAGGTGATGAATTTTGTTCCATTTTTACTTTGAATTTCGGGATAAAGGTTTGATGCACGCCAAAAGTAAAAGGATTTGACCTAAACCTAAACTGTTTTGCAAGTTTGTTGTATTGATCACATTTCAAATATTGCAAATATTGCTCTAGTTTCCTCAAATATGTCTCATTTTACAAATATAAATAGATATAGTCGGTCGAACCGTCTTCTTTGACATCTCTTGTTGGTATTTCGAATATTCAAAAGTTTCAATTTACTGTTCATTGAATAAAATAAAATACAGCTATTACGGCTATTGCATGATTAATTGATTTTCATTATTAATTCACAATTTATATCGAACCCTATAAATACCTGTATTTACTTTTCTAAGACTGATATCAGTTTTTGACTTTACAACAACACTAAGAAATCGATATTTCAGATTTTATTCGTATTTAGAATAGTATAACGTCACATTTTTTCTTTTATTATAGATGTGTCGGAATTTCATATTTCCGATATCCCGGTCTCAGCATAAAAATCCCAGCCTGGTATTTATTTTCTGATTATCCCGGAACTGTACCGGGAATTCCGCTATGCCAAACGGGAATCCCACTAATATCCCGGTTCTTTGCAAAATAATTCCGGTGAATGAATGAATTCCCGGCGGGATTTCGACATCCCGGTGGAATCCCAGGGGATTCCACTGGGATCCCGCATGAATTTTCTATAGGGACAAGCGTTGAACGTCTATTTCCGTCATCTAGCCTTTTACACTATATTTGCCCTTATATAATTTGATGTCTCACAATATACAACACATATTGGGATTCTTTCACTTAAACATGTTCTTATCGATCAATCAATTAAATCATATTGCAAAAAAAAAAAGAAAGTATTTACAGTTAAGAACATTAAAGAGTATGTAGGTGATAAATATGAATATGCAATAAATAATATACATTTACGTATGGTAAATGACCATGAATTGCAATTATGTTAAATGAATTATTTCATTCTATATGGGCCGGAGGCCATTTATACAATAAATATTTGAATAAGTTAGATATAGGGTTTAGGAAAAGCAACACTTGTTATAGTTTACGTATTTTATTTATTCATATCAATAACATAAATCAAGAGGACATACAATACAAAAAGACAATAATACATGTACATAATATAACATTCATTCATTTCTCTACAACACATCATAAAACATATTGCTTTAATTGTTTTGTTTTTTTCATATCTAATATCCGTAAGGGAAAGAGCTGAAATTTTGAGAAATTACTCTCTTATCAAAGACAATTTTGTAGTCTTTCGTTTCAGTTGTGGTGATGATATTGCATGTATCTTGATTCCTGGTAATCTTATTTGTATCTATTACCTTAAGGCATGCGTTACGTGGCTGGCCAGTAACCATTTGTTTTAATGTATTAAAATTAATATCCAAAGAATTTTTAAAATTGAGAGTGATGCCCCGTACTTTACAAATAGAGGATTGACCCTTTTTGTTTGGTTTTTCTAAACAGTAAGCATAGTTCTTAGGCCCTCCTGTAACAAATTTAGTTATTTGATTGTTAGGAACTTCATCAGTTAAATCTCCCAGGAAATCACCTAAAGGGGGTTCCCATTGCCCCTTCGAAGAGGTGAACACAACAGAATCAGTGTCACAATACAGAACTCTATCTCCTAATGGTTGCAAATAACTATACAACTTTAAACGCGCTTGTGCTGTGGTATATGCAGCAACAATTACATTAGTTCGGCTTGAAGTTTCTATGAAATCGCTGGTATAAGCCCAGTCAATCTGCACAGCTTCGTCGTTTATAAAACGAACATTTTTTATTTCTTGCTGGTCTGATGCCTTCATATCTACGAACTGAACTGGATCATCAATATAGGTTGTTTGCGTCAGATTAGATCTTTGGCCGAACTTCCCCCAGAACGAGTTCAAAATAATTTTGGCCAACAGTCTCAAACCAGGATTGTCCTCAATTTTATTATACTCTAACATTATTCCTTCCCTATCAAGATACTCTTGAATATATTTCTGCTTGTCTGATTCTGTTTTACACCAGTCTGGCCAACTACTGGCTTCTTGTTTGACCTTCAGGAATGTGTTCACGTACTCCGTAAAAAGGCCACCTGTTTTAGTACGGAGGTCGTATTGAGCCATTTCATCAAAATGCCAAACTTCATAAACTTTTAATAACTTATAACCCTGAGATAAAGCCATTTTCACCTCATCGGTGACCCAAGTTCCTAATATTGCTCTGTCATTAGCAGTGTGCTGACATATGCCATTTTCATACGTTTCACTGCAAGTGCGACATAGGCTGAACATCAGTTTGCCATTACATTTTGTAGGCAAAACAGGCGTATACAATTTCCTTGGAGGCAAAATCTTACATTTTATTAAACCTTCATAATTGCTTATATCAATGAAGTTTTCTGTGATGATCCTTGGATGCCCCAGGGGTATTTTTCCTGTTTTATTAATATAAGGATAAAGGGAGGTAACGTCAAAGTATTTTATGCAATTTTCTTCCGTGGACTCTGCGTACATTTTAAATGCTTCTTTGCGTCCTCCATGAAATGCATCTCTTGGTTCTAGCGGTAACACATATTCTAAAGAATCAATGTATTCTCTCGTACTAGGGTTTTCTTTCAGCAGTGTTTTGAATTTACATTCCCAGATGCATTCGTAAATATAGCCTTCTGTTTCAAGGTATTTTTGTTTTTCAATGGTAGTATTATATAATTCAGCCATTGATAGTCCATTGACGGGGTTTATGGTACTTTTAGAAAAACATGTGGGACAACCATGCCAAAAATCACCATGAAACTCAAGAACAACTTTTTTTCCATCATTCGTTTCATAATATCCATCGACTTTATAAGGCCCTATTTGCTTTTCTCCCTGATTTCTACCATGTTGTATATAAACATGTCTTTCAGATGCTAGATAAGAAAGCCACTGATAGGCCATTACTGATTGTTTGGCCTCAGGTCTGTAACCATGAGCTGGGATGATGCCAATAATTTCATGGTCTAGGAAAAGCGTCCTATAGACAAGATTGCAAGCTGACGCAATGGTGATGCATTTCTCAAAAGGATCTATTCCATCATTTTTATCATTTTTGGTAAGGTCTTTGAAAAGTGTCCTAAATTTAAGACAACATTTTCGAAGGATATCCACATCAGACTGACAATAACGTAAAAGTTCTGCCTGCAGTGAGAAGGGTCTTCGCATATTCGCCTTGTACCATTCCAGAAACTTTTTATGTGCCTCTGGTTTCATACTATCGGGGTTATAATACTTTATGTCAGGCAAATGATTAAGTTCTTTTGATTGATTTTCTGTCGTATTAAACAGATGCGGGAAGTACCCTTTGGCTATTTCAGTTTCCCCAAATGCTTTTGGCATTTCACCCAAGGCCATGGGAATGAAGTTTAATGAATCTATAAATCTGATTTTGAAAAGAGATACCATAATAGACATGTACTTAGATCCTGTTGTGATTACCTCGGGCAGAATGGCATTATCATACAAGAATTTCATGATCGGATAACTGTCATAACCTTTGAAATTGTGGCAAATAACTGTAGCACCCTTGTTTTCGGCTGTAAATAACCACTTGCAAAATTGTTCGGTCGTACTGACACCTGAGAATATCCTTTCATTAGGACCACAATTTGAACATTCAGATGAACCAGTAACGTCACGGGACATGCATACGTTACAAACCTTATGTGCCACACATAAATTCGGTATATGCTCCATTGAATCACACCATGACTTTTTACAGTTTACACATGTACCTTTGACACCCGGGAGATAACCATTTACACATTCCAGACGCTTATCCTGAGTGCATTCGAAATCAAAGAAAACGTATTTTGTTTGTTTTTTATGTTTTGTTTTCTCCTCAGTTGTGGTTTCATCTTGTTCAACTGGTTGCATATAGCATAAATGGTCATCTGTCACATAGTCCTTGCAGGTATTGCAATAGTGTTCACCGCAAATATGTATTTTCTTATGTAGCGACCGATTTATCAGTTGATAACAGTCCATGCACCGATAATAAAGCTCACACGTAGATTTTCCATTTTCTGTCTTATTTTTATGTAAGTCAAAGCAAGTTTGATTTACAAATTTACAATTACACTTTTCACAACACTTCCAGTCTTCCGTATTATCCTTGTGAAGTTTTCGGCAAAAATGACAAGGGTTATTGCAGGTATGCCGTTCTTTGTGTTGGTATCCTTTTTTACATGTCGTGCAGAAGTAATTTCTGTTGAGAAACCCCGTCATTGAAGTTATGACGTCAAAATGCTCGTCATGATTGTACAAGTATATGGGAATGCCGCCCTCTGGACCTTGATACACGATGGCGTTGAAGTGGGCTTTCGACACCACATGAATTTGATAGTTAAGAAGAGAAGCTTGAAACCTTTTAATTTCATCTACTCCACATGGTCCAATTGGCACGTCGGCTTTTTGGTGAAGATTTATTGCTAGCTCACATTGAATCTTGCGTCCCAGTCGTATGCTATTCCACATTGGGTGTTTTTCAACGCGAGCAATGGCTGTGGCTAATGCTCGCGCACAACATAGTTTATCTCAATTTTTTATTTGAATTATGCTTGTCTTTTTTTCCAACATATTTGTAATGTCAACCGTTGGTTTCATTTTGTATCCTGATCCTGATACGTTTGCAACATGGACGAGTTCGATGCCAAATGACTCATCAACCACAACCTGTTCATACGATTGCAGCACTCTTTCTATTTCTGACAGAAGTCTATCCACTGTTAGAGATGATCTGGGCATGAACGGTAGTACAACTGGATAGTCCAGTTCGGGATTGTCCATAGATACCCTAACGTGATCGTTGGCTGGTATGTTTTCCGTCACTCTGGCGAGAATAGAATGGAAGAGCACTTTCAGTGTTTTCAATATGCTCGGCAAATCTCTCACTTCTAAGTCCTTTATTGTAATGTTATAGTAGGACGCCGTTGTGTTGTACTTTTCAATTCTTTTCTCATTTATCTTCTCCATACTGTAAAATTCCACTGCATTATCCTTTTGCGTTAGCTTTTGTCGTTTATGACCGATATGGTCACTCTCTTCATCAGAATGTTTCCTTTTTGCACCACCACCACTCTGATTTTCATGCTGTAAAAAATGTTCATCCAGGTAATCTTTTCTTGTAAACACTCTCAGACACTCTGGACAGTGGTGGTTATTTTCATCGGCATGTTTCTGTTGATGCCTTTCCAAGTTTTCCTTCCGCGTGAATGACTTCTTGCAACTAGGACACATAAACCAGTGGTTTTGAGTCCTCCTATGTTGGAGTAATTGGCTCAGTTTTGCAAATGTGTCCCCACAAACGTCGCATTGGTACACCATCTTAACTGTTTGAAGTCTGAAAGTATAATACAAAATATATTTAATTCCCTCACTTGTATATCACAATGAGTTATGGTGTAAACTGATTGGCTAATTTTAAATCATAAAGTTCAGCTTATTTGAAGGTTGATAGCCAGGCGAGACTAAGAAAATGTCAGGCGAGACTAAGATAAAGTCAGGCGAGACTGACAAAAAACACTCACTGTAAACTCTGTGGAGATCAAACGTTAGCCAGTATCAATGTGCCTTCTCTCTTTCTCGGCCTGGAGTAAAATGAAAGTTGTATAGCTAGTATTCGCTTATATTAGAAGTCATAGCACAGCCTAGTAATATAATTGGCTGTGGTAAATCAAAATGATTGGTCGTTCATTGAATGTAGCTATCGTTGATTGGTCATCTGTATTGTAAAGACGTATTTTGGTCGGTCAATTTTTGTATAGATTGATATAAATACATAGAATTTAAGCTTTACGTCATTCGTTTGCTAGACACCGAGGATTGAACATCGAAAGAAAATGGCAAACCATTGCATGTTGTGCACTAAAAGTTACGTGTGGACACAGGACTTGAAAAGACACATGAGAAATAAACATTCTATGTTGATGGAAAATCCGGCTCAAAAGCAACAGCAGCAGCAGCAGCAAAAGCAGCAAGAATATACCCAGCAGCTGCAGCAGCAAAAGCAGCAAGAATATACCCAGCAGCAGCAGCAGCAGCAAAAGCAGCAAGAATATACCCTGCAGCAGCAGCAGCAGCAGCAAAAGCAGCAAGAATATACCCAGCAGCAGCAAAAGCAGCAAGAATATACCCAGCAGCAGCAGCAGCAGCAAAAGCAGCAAGAATATACCCTGCAGCAGCAGCAGCAGCAAAAGCAGCAAGAATATACCCAGCAGCAGCAAAAGCAGCAAGAATATACCCAGCAGCAGCAGCAGCAGCAAAAGCAGCAAGAATATACCCTGCAGCAGCAGCAGCAAGAATATACCCAGCAGCAACATCAACAGCAAGAATATACCATGCAGCAGCAAAAGCAGCATGGGGCACTGCCATTACAAGAGGATCCTTTGAGCAGAATACACACGATAGGTCTCCAACACCCCTTTACCATGATGATTTCAGGTCCAACAGGTATGTTTTGATTAATATTATGAATTCCAAATGATTATCAAATTGAATGAAAAATGTAATTATAGATTTTATGTTTTTATTAGACCTAAATGCGATTTTAACTGCATTTCAGCATGCGGGAAGACCACTTTTGTCAAGAATTTGTTGCAGAACCATACTTTTAGGATTCAACCAACAATACAAAGAATCGTATGGCTTTACAAAAGATGGCAACCACTATATTCGGTAATTCAGAGGACAGTGTTTCCAAGAGTGGAATTTGTTCAAGGCATTCCAACGGATTTAGAGGACGACGATTTCTTTGATCACAGGATCAATAATTTACTTATTCTTGACGATTTGTACTCAGAAGCTGGGAAGGATAAACGCATTACCGATTTGTTCACCGAAGGGTCCCATCACAGATCGTTATCAGTGATTTCTATCAACCAGAATCTGTTCGGAAACAAGGATCCGACTCAACGGAGGAATTGTCATTATCTAATTCTGTTTAACAACCCAGTAGATCAGCAGTCAGTGATGACATTAGCTCGACAAATGTACCCTGGTAACACCGATTACTTCCTAAAAGCCTTCACAAAAGCGACTAAACATCCTTACGGGTATTTGCTCGTGGACTTGAAACCCTTTACGTGCGAAAAAGACCGATTGAAGAACGACATGGCATGGAGAGACATCACACATACAGGGCCCAAAACTGATCTGACCAATCAGATACCAGAAAGTCAAAACCGAGCTGAATTAACCAATCATGTTGAAACATCTCTTTGCGAATCTATAAAAGAGGGTAATATTCGAGATTCCGATCATTCATCTGTTGGATTTCAAAGTGTTCACTTCGAGCAAGAAAACACTATGGCTGATAAAGGGCAGGCTTGTGACGATTGTGGACTGCTGTTTGATTCGGGGCACGATGTTCAGAGGCACGTGAAAAGCGGTTGGTGTCCAGAAAATAAGGAACCCCAAGCTAAAAGGGCTAAAATTGATGAGGAAATTATGGATGATGATGTCGAAGATAACGTGGGTTATCAACATTTATGGCATCTTGCTCAATGTGGTAGCAAAGATAAGTTCAACAAGCTATACGACCAATTCATGGACAATGGTGAAAATGAAGATGATGCGGAAGAAATGGCCAGCGAGCGTGTGCAGCCCTACAGAGAAAAAAACTTTCTCCAAAGATACCAATCTTTGCTTGAAATATACTGGTTTCCATTATTGACCAATGCTACCCATCATAAAATTGTGCAAGAAATTAACGATTTGCGCAGTAAAGGGGTCAGTTTGACATCAGCCGCAAAGAGGGTTTTGAAGAAAAACAAAAGAGCTTTTGAGGACTTATTCGAGTCGAAGGACGAAAATGAAAGCGAAGATGACAGCGAAGAAGACACGGCCAGTGAGGATTCAGAATAAAAATACACGACACTGTACTGTTCAGTCATTTCTTGTTTGAACATTGAACTGTAAAGACATGGCACCATGGGAGGATTATCTAAATTCGATATACTTTGATCCTAGATATCCGGGTAGTTTTGCGGGACCACAGAAACTATATAAAGTGATCAAGAAGGAGGGAAAATATGACATTGGAATGCACAGAATACGGAAATTCTTACATAACAAGGAAGCGTACAGTCTTCATAAACCAGTGAGAAGACGGTTTAAAAGAAACCATGTCATTAGCTCAGGGAAAGACGACTTATGGATGGCGGACTTGATCGATATGGTGAAGTTTGCCAAGTTAAACGATGGCTACAAGTATATCCTGCTGGTCATTGACACGTTTTCCAAGTACGTGTGGTTACGGCCGTTAAAATCGAAAACGGGTGACGAGGTGGCCAAGGCGTTTAAAGATATCTTCACAACAATATCTCCAGCAAAGCTCATCACAGACAAAGGCAGGTTCAGTTTACACAATGTATAGTAATTTTATTTCGCTTCGCGCTAGTTTATCTTTATTTATGATCAATTAGTACACCACTTATATCGTATACAGTAACGTTTCACTCAATTGTATAATCATTGTACAATTTGCACCTATAGCTTTAAATTATCATTTAATCTCATGTAGCGAATAAAATGTAACTTAAATTTGATTCATTTGTCATGCCTCACTTTGGTTTTCTATTATACAGGTCAGGAATTTAGAGCAAATAAAGTCCAGTCACTGATGCGTGAATATGATGTCAAGTACTTTCCAACGCAGAATGAGACGAAAGCTTCCACATCTGAAAGAGCCATTTTAACCATCAAAAGTAAACTGTACCGATATTTCACCCACAAAGACAGTTATTCCTATTTGCCTGTCTTACAAGATATAGCAAACAGTTACGATCATACGTATCACAGAACGATAGGAATGTCACCATCAGAGGTAACAGACACAAACCAGGAGGAAGTGCGACTGGCCACCTACTTCGCCAGAATGGATCACGTCCAAAACAAGACACAAAACTCAAACCATTCAAATTCAAAGTCGGGAATTATGTGAGAATCAGTCATCTGCGAAATGCTTTTACGCGCGCTTATGACGAAACTTACACGGGCGAGATCTACATAATTCACAAGAGATATCATCGAGGAACTTTACCGATCTACAGACTCCGTGATTTACAAGACGAGGAAATTAAAGGAACATTTTATGAATCTGAACTGCAAAAAATGAACTATGACCCCGAACAGACTTTTAAAATTGATAAAATCATTAAAACGAAAGGCAAAGGACATAATAAACAGTATTTTGTGAAATGGAAATATTATCCCAAAAAGTTTAATAGCTGGGCGAAAGCCAGTGACATAGAATAGATGTACCATGACATTGAGTGAATTTAACGTTAAACTGCATAAATAGCTTTATATTTTCTTGTGAGAATATCACTGTAATATGTAAATAAATCTGTAATTAACCACTGTTAATATGTAAATAAAACTGTCAAACTATTCCGTCTTTTTACATTTCATACCCTCAGTCATAATCCGACACGTGCCATTACCATATAAAAGTTCAGTCGTTATCGGCTGTACAAATACCACACAGTGTGACAATTGTGTCAGTTAGTTTTAACCTTAAACCTTATACATAAACTACCGTCTGTTTAAATAAAATCATAGGACCCTTACCTGATTTAACACTTTCCGCTTGATGTATTCTTTAAGAACTGCGATTTATAGAAGTGTACCCGTCAATGGACTGCGTTAAAATGATAAAATGCTAAGGTAGCTTATCAAAATCATGCGTAATCGCGCTAATGATTGGATGACAGATGTAAACATGTCTGTACTTGCTTCGATGATCATTTGAAATACACCACGACGCGTGTCATTAATACCACTTAAACCATTTCGCACGATTCATTTCTGTACTGTATTTTCATAGTACTTTTAGAATTCAAGTTTATATCACCGAAGTTGTTAACAACCTTTGATAAACTGATCTGTTAAACTGATACCGACCTCAAATAGCCTGAACGAAATGTTATAGCGTCTACTGTTTACTTTTTAATGGGGGGATGACTGATGGTATAAAGCAGGACAGGTAATGTTTCATTGAATGAATGGTTTATGGCTATTAATGTTATACGCTTTAGCTAAAAGTTGTTACAGTGTTTAATGTTCTTAACTGTAAATACTTTCTTTTTTTTTTTTTGCAATATTATGATTTAATTGATTGATCGATAAGAACATGTTTAAGTGAAAGAATCCCAATATGTGTTGTATATTGTGAGACATCAAATTATATAAGGTAAAACATTAAATGGCAAATATAGTGTAAAAGGCTAGATTACGGAAATAGACGTTCAACGCTTGTAGGGCTACCTTAGCTGTTGCTTTAACTAATATAGGATTTTACAAAATTGGTGACTATAAATAACATGGGATTTTAAGATAAACCTAGTGTACGTGATCAAGTTTAACATAAAAGTAATACAGGAAATGGAACGTTACGTTGGTGTAAAAATATCGCCCGTTTGATTTCCCGGCAATAATGATTTGAATATTTAAGTGAACAATAAGATGAAATACCCAATCTACTGTACTTAGCAATAAACAGAGGTAAACATGTTTGAACTTGTATATTATGAATCACCCTGAAAGAATCCTGACCGTACGTAATGCGTCGTCTGCAAATACTAGAAAATCAATACCCCTGGTACGCTTAAGTCACGCGTGACTGATTCGGATTTTTACTCAAAAAAAGTGATCCAGGCTCCTAGCCTTGACTACTGTAAACGATGGTAATACGATGATAGATAATTGTCATTCATATGAATTGATGTTAATTGTTACAATTGTCATGCATATAAATTAGTATTTGCAGTTACAATATAACCATCTGTATAAAGACATAGCAAACATACACATCCTTCTATTTCAGGTGATTGTAGCACTTCCTCTCTTTTTGACAACAGCTATTTGCTACGAGCAGAGAAAAGCAAAAATATGACGACACCCCCTTTTACAAACGCAAATATAATTTATAACTTGAATCCACACGCAAAAATAATCATTATATTGAGAAATCCAATTTCAAGGTGAGTATGAAATATTTGTTTGAGATTTATTTTCTTTTATACACTTCAGTAATACTTATGGAATGAAATTGAACCTCAGGGGACAGAAGATTTTTTGCATGACAATATGGCGGAAGAGCGTCTCTGCATTATACATTTAAAAGGCATCAACAGTTTGGTTTTCAATATTCGTTTCATAGAACAGATGATTTCAAAATTTTGCCATTTATTAAGTACTCTTATCACTTATTTCTTTTGTCTCCAACTTACCGATATTATAATGAAACAAAACCCCTGTACGAAGATTTCGAATAAATAATGTTGACAGCTTCATTATATAAACACAACAGATATTATCAAATTCACAAACGTTTCTGCAATGCTAAATGTTATAATCTATGTTACATATGAATATTAAAACGTTATATGGTCACTAGAGGATGGGTGGTAATGTCCCCTGCATGTAAAATCTTTTTTTACATCAATGTTTTGGGGTGACTCCAATCCAATAATAGAAAAGTCTCCAAACAACATCTCCTAAAGAGTTATTCTATTATTGAAAACAAATCACAGAATGTTCTAAATGACAATCTACCAGAACTCTTCGTATTATCTAGATTTGTCAGGTTTATAATGTGGTCGGCACATTTTTGTTATGGAAATATATATCTGGTATAATAATAATAATAATAATAATAATAATAATGAGGATGATACTAATAATAAATGAAATAAAGTAATTTCTTGTCTAAATCACGATCATTAGAACTCAGTAGTGAAACAAATTTAAACGCCATCTGAATCTAAACCACGTGCAATTTTAAAATTATTTCACCTAATGTTCCTTGACTGACTTTTTACTATTTCAATTTCAAATCCATTATGATTTTACAAAACGACTTTGTAAATCACCTCCTCTTAGGTCAGTTTTCAGAATAAGTAACAGTAGCTTTTGTTTTGGCAAATATTCTTTCTTAAAGCTGATATTCGTTTTAATTTTATTACATTGAATGTTTAACTGAGTTTTATTTGTTAGTTCACTAGATGAAATCGCATTCACAAACTGTGTTTACCTCATTGCTTTTTCTTTCTTTTTTTTGATAATTGTTTTCTTTTGTGAATTAGGATTATATCTCTATACGTATACGTCATTAGAATCGTCTGATATTGTTTCGAAGTTATAGCTATTGTGTCCAGACAAGTATCAATGGCCAGTTATGGTGAAAGATCACGTTAAAGTTACTTTTATAACGTCTAAAATAATTTGTGTATTTTCTCCTTTAAGTGGGAAAACATGTTTGGCCTACCTACTCATTTTCAGTAGTTTCACTTTTTTCTCCGCCACCTCCGCCTATCTTAGACGTCGACTATCTTACAGTTACGCAAACAAATAATAAATGTTAAAACCAGATTATTTCTGAATGCAATATAAGTGTTTATCATTGTTTTTGTACAATATACTAAATTACAACATGGAATGAGACCAGTCAACGATGCTTAATCTCTGATGACGTTAAATAAGACAATGTTTAATTTATACAAAATTTAATGATGTTTGGTTGTATTGTCGACTTTCATCAAAGAATTGCTGTTTACCATTAACTACATTTTGTCAGTTCAAGCGCTTCAAACGTTGGGAGCTAAGTGGATTTATATAAATAACGACCTTTTGCTACAAATACTCAACATACTGGGAAACGGTGGTTGCAGATTAAACTTTAAGAATTTGTGTATCTCCTGACCCGGGTCCAGGTGTGCGGAGAACTTTGCATATGTGTTGGGAGATCGTGGGCCCTGCAGATAAAGTGTGCAATTCAGTGAGACAAGTTTCTGTCATTTTAGCCAAAACGATCAGAGGAATTTAAGTTGAAAGAGTACACATTTCTAGGTTCATGTATAGGGTATAGTTAGAGTCCTCTCCGAAAAAGTTTGAAATGCAACGTCACACAAATTTATCTTATTGTTTCAAAGGGAAAAAAAGTACTTTACTTTACTCTTACAGTTTTTGAATTTATTTAAGACGAATGATGCATTTTAAGACAATCTAGATATAAAATTGTAAGAAAATTCGGCTATGGTTTATGTACAAAAGAAGTATAGATTTTTTAGACAAAAAGAGAAAAGAAAAACTAATAAAGTCAATATCTGACGTAGTTACGGTAAACAACAGACACATTTCACCAAGCATGTTAGTGTAAAATATACAAGGAATCATTTTAAAATCTATATGATTCGAGAATTTCTATTGTGAAACATTCATTATAGGCTTGCTGTAAGTACATAAATTTGTAGTTGACATAAAAATAGATATTACAAAGGTATAACTGCAAAGAAGATACTGATATCCTTTCCGCAGCCTTAACGTACTAAAACGTATTAGCGTCTGATGGCCCTTTCACGCTTCCGTAGAAACAACATTTATTACACGGAACTTATTTTGAAAATATTTCTGAAATGTCTAGGTCTGCAGCTCTCAAATACGGTTATATCTTACATCTGAGGCATATACCGACACTCTCAGACAACTTCAAAAATGACATTTTGAGCGATTTGATGAAGTTCCAAAATTATCAATGTACCCTTGGTCCGTTACGGAACCCTGTGGGATTTCTGTTTATCCAGAGCTCAAATATTTTTTCATAGATTAAAAGCTGACATGCTGTACTAAAGCCCAGGTAATTTCAATTCGTAATAAAGTGCTGAAAATTGGCTCCCCAATAGCAAAAAAAAAAAAAAAAAAAAATAAGTCCACGCGCATACATTTAGACGAGGTGACCCCTGCGCGTGACCCCTGACTATCTACGAATCAAAATGCGGCTTTCGTTTTCAAGTTTAGCATTTCTACTTTCATTTTATTTACTTCCGGAAATAGCTGAAAGTCGAGTGACGTCATTTTATGTGTTGTCAAAAACATACATATGCCTGGCGAGATTGCATAAATATGTGCTGGCCGTCCTAAGGATATACAAATTACAGACATAGGTGTAACTAAAACACCGACATAGCTGCCCCAGCGTAGTTATTGACAGCAAAGTATCATTGGGATTTCATATTGGTATAAGGTGAACAGACCTTACTTAAGTGGTCACTATTTTTCGTTTTATTTGTTTTTGATGTGCATGTTCTTGCAATCTTTACAAATTGACGGGAAAATATTCTTTCAGACTGTATTCGGACTATATCTATTTTAACAAAAGAATTGCCAATGCAGCAGATTTCCATAGCAGAGTCATGTCTATGATAGGCTCGTTAACCAGCTGCTTGAAGATTCACAGTTTATGTTATTGTGCATATTTCTTGGATTATACGGTAAGACAGCAAATTGTATTAGAAATTACATAATGAATTATGCAACACTTGTGTTCAGTGTTTAAACTGAATTTGACTACTTATACTTTTTAATGCAAAATATTCCTGTGTAGTAAGACTTTATGCTGTGTAATCCAATGAAGCGGCGAAACGATAAAGTTAATCTTTCTTTATGAGAGTTTGCGATAGGAATATTATCGACCTATGGAAAGGGATATTGGCCGAGTGGGTAACCAGTGTTGATACATGTATAACTTTTCCGAGATTGATACATTCTTACACTGACAGAACCTACTTTTTTCGCCAGAAGTGACGACATGTCACTTATGATCAGTCAACCCAAAAGTTTTCCTTTCAATTTATTTGTGTTAAGGGAGAAAAAAACATGAATGATCGCACTTCCCAAATTTGTTTTACAATTAATCAAGTGACATAAATGATCAAAACTAAAAACTGGCTGTAGCTTTGCTGATTTGTACCCAATAAATTGATTTTCTTAGCAAAATATGTTTATACTGACATTACCTCATGCTTATTTAATGTCTTTTCAGGTTAAAATACAAATCGGTATTTACCATATTTACATCGAAGATTTCATGCGAGTATTCCCAAAAGATCAAATAAAGATTCTCAAACTAGAGGCATTTTCCAAAAATAAACACAAGGCCATGGCAGATATATTTAGCTTTTTAGGAACCAGTAAGTTAAAGCTTTTCCAGGATATCATTATCTTTTTTTATCATTTTATGCCACATTAATGCATCACTATTTTCAAGTATATTTACATATTCCATCCATATTGCATTCATTGACAGATATTTAAAGGACCTCGGACATTTTCCTATTCAGATTGTCTCTCCAATTAAGGAAAATCTGACAAAGAGCTAAACTTCTGGAATTGCATAGTAACGATAGTTAAAGATCATTTCTTGATAAATGCGACTTCATTTTACAAGTTTATGAACAAAAAAGAGGACTTTGTAGACATTTCTCATTCTCATTTCTATTAAAATATGAACTTAAATCATTTTTACGTTTTAAGCATCTTTCTCCGCAGTGACGCAACAAAATATTTCACATGCCTTTGTAAAAATATATTATATACGTATGCTGCATAAATGGAACTTGGTCGCAGGGGGGAAAGTGTTTTAAATTGAATAAAACTACGCACAGGGTGTCTGCAAATGAATTTTGAATAAAATATTTGACACTTATTGCATGTTTCCTAAACCTTACATATCTACAGCTTTATTCATTTTGGTAAATATTTCAAGCATAGAAAACACAAAACTAAATAAATAGCGGACATAGAAAGTCAAGCTAGAAAGCAGACTGATCGTAATAAGTATATCTTTTGAATTTTTCAATTAGGTCTGCTGCCTCTTGACAATCTGTGTCTATTGACTGAGTGTCAGCAGGATTAAGATAACAGCGTCTGTCGTTAGCCATGAACCAAACAAGTGGCTTGGAAACAGATATAGACAAACTTCTATGGGAATAGTGCAACTTTGCTGCAAACTTCTTAACTTTTAAGGAACCTAGAATGTATTTAAAGAACAACATTTGCCTTAATTCGAACCAAAGAACACTGGATCCAGCATCCTAAACTCTTGCATAAGTACATCAGTCACCAACTCCTGAACTGACCCTGTTGCTTCGAAAACTAACACTGAGGCTCGTAAAACTAATACTTACGCCCATAGATACAATACTGACGCGCCTGGAACTGACACTGATTCCCCAAGAATTAACACCAATTCGCTGAAAAGGACAACTACGCCAATGTATGGCCAGATACACCACTGAATGTATTCAATATATAATCCTCCACATAATGCCCGGTCAGTATTGTACATGTGTAATTACAGTATAGCAATAGATGTATAGAAAACAAACAAGAATCTATGATCAATGCATCAGTTATCATGTGCACTCGAGTGGAAAGATCTGAGCTACAGTTATGAGTCCAAAAGTTTTGTTCCACATTTGTTTTCTCCTTTTCGTTTATTTTTGAAAATGTCAATAAAACTGATAATCTGCATGGTATAAGTTTAATCATTGTGTTTAAATATTTCATAATAGATATACCTTAAATGCCAATGCTTATTTTTAATAAAAATACACATTTTAATTTTTTCAAAAATATGACCGTTAGTTACAAACTATTCGAATTTCAAGAAAACGAATATGAAATAAAACTGCTTTTGTGACAGTTTGATAGGAATATAACTTATTTATCAGTATTTGAAGCCTTTATACAAAACTACCTGATATTGAAGTAAAGAAATAGCATTGAACTTTGGGTAAAATCCCTTGCATAATGTCTGATGTCCTTTATTTTTTTTCTTGTTACATAGAAAGAAAACAACCGTTTATTTTCGTATATACAATATCAGTGCAGCAATACAAGAGTGCCTTCTTTGATGTCATTAAAAAATCAAAGATAATCAAAATTGCGTAAAAATCGTTTAAAATCCGACACCAATTTCAAATGAAACTAAATGAACTAAAAGTTCAAATTAAAACTTATTTGTCTTGTCTGATAACGAAAAAATTGAACCAAACTAGTATGCAATGTTTTACCGCAACTACGAATAATTTAGTAGAAAATTAGAACTGTATTTTTATTGGAACGCGAATTACATTTTAACTTTGGCAGATCCTTTAAAACGTCCACACACCTGCTTTTATTATGACATGATTTAATACCACGATACAAAAAGTGTTTTTTGCTAACGTTTGAATACATTATACGTTTTGAATTAAATGGTTTTCAGACGTATGGTCTAATTAAAATGAAATCATCAAAAGTGCATTTTTTACAGGGTTGCCATCCACAAGTTTGATGGAAAAGATCGCAGGACGGACAGAGGCAAATACAAACTTTAAGCGAAAAGCAGAGGTTGGAGAAATGTGGCCACAAACATACAAACTTTTATATAAATTTTATAAGCCGTTTAATGATCAACTGGTGAAGTTACTAGGCAATAGATTTAATTACAACTGAAAATAAACATACTCGTTCTCAGTTCTTAAATATTTGAAATATGACTTTTTGTAGTGTTAGATTTTTTTTTGTTGTGTTTAACGTCGCACCGACACAGTTATAGGTTATATGGAGACTTTCCAGCTTTGATGGTGGAGGAAGACCCCCAGGTGCCCCTCTGTGCATTATTTCATCACGAGCGGGCAACTGGGTAGAACCACCGACCTTCCGAAAACAAGCTGGTCAGCGACCTTAACCACTCGACCACAGAGTCCCCTTGAAATATAAAAAAATACGTTCTTGTACAAATCACTTGACACCTCAGTAGTTCGAAATTGTTGAACTTTACTTCTATTAGTATGACATACTATACTTACATGACAAAAAGTACACTAAACAGAAACAAAAAACTATTCTGATTTTTTGAAATGTACCTGACAGGTAGTATTATTTTCGGCTTTCTTCATCATAACAAAACGCAATGGAGTCATGTAACAGCAAATGACGTAACGTCAATATCCTGAAATTCTACAATAAAACAACCATGTATGCGGACATGTAATTATTTTTTTTTATTGTACTATTATTGTATTGTTGCAGAGAAGGCTATAGAACATCTATAATGAAAAAGTTATATAAGAGCAAAATCAGCAACCAGCTTTACAGTGCTTATCAGTCATTCTTCATAATACCCAGTTCACAGTTCATACTTTACACTTCACGCTTCAGACGTGTCTTGATATATATATATAAGTAAGAACTATTAATTTCATTACCTCTCCTTACCACACTCAATTACAGAGTCATCTTTAATGTTGCTTGGATGCATTCTATTTTTTCAAAGGATCTTCTTTAAGGTCTTAAAAGTTGTTTGAACAATTATTATAGATAGTTTTAAGAGTATTGTACTTTTGTTCGTAATGCATTCAAAACAAATTAAAATACGCTTAAAATACGCTACCACTGTATTTTGATGTATTTAGAAATATGTAGGACGAAATTTGAATCATTGTTATCAATATTATGATATCATTGATTTGTTAAAACTTTGAAGTATTAATCTTAACATTCTTTCTTTACTTTTGTCAACCAAGAAATCATCTGAAACATTTATCACACATTCAATGTTGCTTTTTCATTTTGAATAAATGCATCTATCAGTTTAATTAAACTAATATCAGTTTCGTTATTATGTTGTTGTTTTGTTTGATGGGCTCAGTATTGTTGTCAATAATTACATTTTACTTTAATTATGTATTTTATGTATATAGTCTGTATATATTAATTATGCATAAATCCCTGCTAACATCCATACAGTGATAATAGGCATACAATATGGAACTGCCTTTCATGGAAAAAGGTCTTAATGAAATATTTATTTTGAGTGATTGTGAAATGTGTCTATGCAGTTATGTACATGAGAAATAAAGCATTTTGTTTTTGAGTTTCAGAAAAAAAATCGTTGCATTGAGATATTGTGTGCTTATATATAAAATATTCACTGTTGACAATTAGCACTGAACAAAAACTAAAACAAAAAGAAATATTCAGGTAATTTAAGTAATTTTCAGATTTAAGCTTATGAAATCACAAAAAAAGCTGTCGAGAATGTGAACAATATTGAGTGTTTGAAAACCAAAATTGTTAAAAAAAATAATTACATAACGCTATACAAAACTTCCAGGAAGATACTGAGTGCCTTCTGAACGACACTTCAGAGGTGCTGAAAGCATTTTGCAAAAGACTTTACGAAGATCCTTTAGAAGCAAAGAATGAATCCAAGCAAATAAATAGGAAACTCAATTGTCAAGTCTGTTTATGAGAGGTAATCAAAAGTGAAACAAAACTTACGTCCCCCTCCCCCTCCCCCCTCCGCACACACACACACAAACACCTAGCACTGGCTTAAGAGGAATTCTGTTTTAGTAAACATGGTCCAAAAGGATCAGAAACTCTAACAAAACTGAAACCGAGTACGAGGAGACAACCATCACATGGCACCTAAAAACTTTCTTTTTGATAGCAAATATTTTTTAAGATGATCCTTTGGAAGCGTAACAACACAACCAAGCAAATTAACGGCTGATTTTATTGTGTCTGTTCATTAGATGTAGTGAATTGCCCTCACACCCCTAACACTAGCTTAAACAGTGTTCTGTTATAGTAAAATTGTTTGAATTTTAGTTAAAATCTGAATCTAAAATCAAACGAAATGTCTGAAAGATATGAACTGCGCACAATTTGAGGCAGCAGCGTTACAAAAGTCAATCTGCACGTCTTGATTAAGATGTTACATACGATATGTTCACTAATGTTACCTAAAACAGTTTTGTCAACCTGGTAAATGTTTTAAATCTAAAGTTTTTACTTAAACACCTGCTAGTTTTAGTTTAGCACCGCTTTGCAACATAAATTCAATCATGTAGTGTTGGGCAGTTAACCTAACTTATGTCCCTGGATTCTGTACCGGAACTAATCAATTCTCTACAGGCAAGTGCCAAGTTCTCCGTATTATAGAGGTGTAATTAAGTCTACTGACTTCAGACATGATATCTCTACTGAATCACCATGGAGAGCAAAGGCATCATATCTGACTCAAGACCCTATGATTCGTCCTAACGAGATAGGGTTGGTTTTGTATATGTTCTTATAATGCTACTATTTTAAAATAATAACAAATACTTTATAAAACTTGATTTTTACTGACAGGAAGACTGCACATGTCAGCTGTATGATCATAATATTATGGGCGCCCAGATGGATATTATTGTATGTTTCAATGAAATTCCATCTAAACTTATAGTTATATTGTACATGGATGGTGCAATATATATTTTAGGCAAGTTTTGAAATAACAGAGTAAACCTTCTTAAAACTTACCGTTAACAGTTTAAGTAAATCAGTACGTGACAATTTGGGCTAGACCACAAAAAAAAAAGTTATTTCATTGATAACAATTAATTAATGATTTTATTCAGTTTTAATGGTCTCAGAATTTTATTCGTTGTTTGTGACACTGGTTCATTTTATGCAAATTAGCTGAGCCATCCAGTTTTGAGTAAATAAAATACCATGAGAAAAACAAAATAATATATTAAAAACACCGAGAGATTTTAAGACCAGATCAAGGCTGTTTTGGACACATAAATTGATTTGAAACTTAGAAAATGCTATTTTGTAACAACATTTTGTCATTTTGTAACATTCTCATAAAAATCATGAATATGCAAATTCGTTAATTAACATAGAAATGCTACTGTTTAAAGGTCAATGTCTTAGCTCTATTTTGACAACATTGTTTTGTTTTATCACCAAAACTGACCAAGATATGACTGATTATCATCTATATGGTTGTCCTTTTCAAAAATGAACGGTTGCCATAGAAACTTTGAAATTATATAGTTTAAAGGAGTTAGGAGTTTTTACATGGGAACATTTTTAAAGAGTTTGCCCTGTGGAACAATTTTGTACCAATGAACAAAGTATAGGGTGGTACATGGTAGACCTCACTGGCCTCCAAACTATATCAAGGGTCTTGCTTCCGCCATTAAAGGCTGGAAATTTACAATTTAACCTATTGCTGTGACGGTGCGATGTTAAACCCACATGAAACAATTGCAAACTACGGTGTCCTTTTCGGACAACCATAGATTTCGATTGTAACTCTTCTCTATAGGTGAAATATACATGCGATGGGAAAATCAACAATTCTCGCGAAAGTTTTAGAACGAATTTCGGAGCAGGCAGGACAATTTACCCAGGTCTTGCTGGTGCTTAGATAGAAAACATACCGTAGCACCGGTATTTCCAGCTTTTAAACAAAATGTCGCTTGTCTTTGAATTTCGTATGTCCAACGCGATAATTGTCGCTAGTCCTTTAATTTCGCTAGTATATTTTCTGTTCAGTAAACAATACAACATGCGGAATTTAACAATTCTCGCGAGGCCTCTGGCACAATAATTATCGCGTTGTAAACCGCGCGAGAATTGTTAAATTTCGCAACTATATGTGTTGTTACTGACGAAATTTAAGGTGGCCCAAAAAGGACACCGAGTAAAACTGTTTCAGAATTATTATCATATATAAAAACATTTACTAATTTCATAATATTTACACGTTCAAAGGTCAGACATTCGCAAGTTTTACAAAGATTCTGCACAGTCACTTAAAACGAATCCTTTCGTTTTCACAGTTGTTTTTATTTTTCAAAACATGTGAGAAGATACACAGAAATCCATCGAACGTTAGAATTTAATATTCGACCGTTTATTTTAAAACAAGTTCATATTTTTTGTGAACAATAATTACATATGTAGATTTAATTGAGAAAAAGTTCTCCAGCAGTCTTTATGCAATTTAGACAAGATAGTTAAAGCAATTGTATCTCGTGCACGGTAAAGTTTGAGTAAAACTGCTTAAAATATTACAGTGTATTCCTTTAATTTGATACGATTAGCATTTTTCACATAGTAAATACATTGTAGTTAAATTTTCATAGCATGTCATAGAATATAAATGTCTAGGAGACCGGCCTTTTCAAGTTTGATAACCATTAATATTGCTCCCATAACATAAGTGTTAACTCGCTCGGATTAGCAAGTCTACATTTCCTTCTAACATGTCTAAGGTAGTTATAAATGTCCTAACATCGACTGTATATGCCAGTAAAAGCTTCATCTATTTTAATTATGACAAAACATAGAGCATAAAACATTATAAAAGCAAATGAAAAAAAGGGAAAAAGAAAACGAACATATTGTCCACGAGCGTCATTAGATGTCTATGAAATTAGCGTTGTTTAAGCATGTTAACGTCATTTCCTTTTGATTCAAAGTTAACGTTACTGGACCGTGATATGTAACAGCAAGTTTATACTAGGACGGCCCTTACTAACACTTTCCTTAGGTTGACGTTTTTAAAGTCTAAATGTTAAATAAAGCTAAAGTAACGTACTAGCACAAAAGTTCTAGTGCACAACAGAGTGCTATCATGACAAAGCCTATGGTTCTTGATATTTCTCAATACAAAAGATGTTTTACGTAATTTTAGGAAATTATTATATCTCCGTCTTCGTTATTTTAAAATTCAAAACTAAAAGGAACTTTATATACTGAAAAGGTCTTCAAAATTGATATTATGGAATAATGTCCCTTTCTATGCTACAATTATACCATTTTCGCTTTTTTTTTCTTTTTTATACACAGTATATCTTCCGCGCAAGGATTAAATTACAAACAATAATATATTGAAAAGGAGAAAGGGAAACAATAACCACAACTTTATCTTGAATAAGAACAAAATTATCTTCTTTTGTGAACTAATTTTTCCATTAATTTATAGAGTATCCGGACAAATATACATTCAGCTATTAGTGAAATTATATGAAACGGGTTGCTGAGACATAAAAGTGAAGACAACCTTTTCGTGCAATTTTAGCAACGTATGACTCATATTAGATTCATTGTTGTCTCTAATCGTAGTTTTGAAATTACTGAAACGAGCAGACGTTTACGTATGATTTTAGTATTTATTCAGGAAGTATTTTGATGTTTACCTGATGTTTGTCATGTGTTTTTGCACACTCAACAACAACAAAAACAAGTTTGCACCTGGATATTGAGACGATAACTTTATTTATTGTCGTAGTGAAAATGTATGCATTAAACGTCCGGTTTAAATCTAATATAAGTCGAAAGCGGACCGTAATTTATTTTACATTAATGCGCAAGTTATTTATATGTTATTGCGCAGTAACATCTGATACTGCTGTATAAAGTTAATTACTGCTGCAATTCAGTTTGTTGATATTGATATTTTTTACCAAAGATTTTCACTACAAGGTACAGTTAAATATATGTTATGTCGATCGAAATGACAGACAGAAGAGTTGATTTAGTTGACGGGTCAACAGGGTAGTCTGGTCGGTAGGGTCGGCAGGGTAATTGACAAGGTTGATATGTTCACTGGGTCGACAGGAAGAGAGGTTCAACAGGTCGATAGGCCGACATGACTGTCAGGCACACACAGAATGGACAGGCTGAAAGGTAGATATAGATAAAGTCTCGTCAAGCGCAATTTCAATTTAGTAAAATGTAAAGTATATTTAGAACCTTGCAAGGTCAGATGTTCCCAAAACAAAACGAATTTTCATGCGTTTGCATGTATTCACTCAATTCACTCAATTTAAGGAATGTTATTTTTTTGTTCCTCTTGGGGTTGCGGCGCCCCCACGCCCCATACAATTGTGTTCAGTTCATTGAATAGATTTATATCGCCTTTTTTCTCGAAATTGCAACGTTTAAACTTGAAATATATTCTAACATACAGCAGTACTCTAGTTTTATGTTTGTGTACTATACATAATGCACGGTATAGATGAGAGAAACCCTTGTCAATCTTTTACTCTGTCGACCTTTCGACACTGTCGATCATTCTGTTGGCCGTATTGACCTGTCCACCCAACCTATGTTGGGTTATAGATATAACCTCAAGTTTTCAATGACAGAAACACATTCAAAAATTATCTTAAAATTGATTTCTCATGTCCTCCAAATAACTAAAAATTAATTTAAAAGTTTTATTTATATCAATAATTTGCAATTGAGTTCTGACGATGGTGATTGTTTTATATTTGTGTTTTCGAAAAATGACTACTGTTGTCTTAGGCAATTATTTACCTTTACAGACATGAGCACCTTAAATGCTAGTTTTCTTTATTATATGCAAAACTGAGAAACTTCCAAAGTACAGCACGCACAAGTGATTGTGATTGTAGGGTATGACTTTATTTTCTATGACACATTCTGAAATGCTATAATGTTCATGATTTCTACCCTAAAAATGATCCGTCGTGTAATTTCAACAAAATTGGCATGGAAGCAAGAGAAATAGCTCTATAGAGGAATGAAAGAATAAATGATAGCTATTTGAATCCGCCATTATGCGACAGCTATTGTTTCGCACAATAGGCATAGATTGTAAATATAATTACAATGTATCTATTAGTTTACTATAAAAGATAATAGGTAACTTAAAGGTAGATTTCTCGGAAGCACAGAGCACCAAATGCACTGCCCCAGAGCCACGCATATGCCAACAACAAAAAGAAGCTGTAATGGAAATATATTTCAGACGGGTTGCTTCAAACATCCAACAAGTACATATTAATTCAGGCTAAATATTGATGGAGGGGAAGGAAATAGTAAAGGGCGAAATGGGGTCGGGGGGGGGGGGGGGGGGGGTGATGGAACCCGATGGGCTTAGTGTAATGTTGATAAAACATGTTGCCCAAACCCTTTGCTTTTGTGTTGTTGTAATTTAATGATCTGTTTGCATGTGTATATAAGCAATAGAATATGGTTAAATCAGTTCAATCCCCTTACTTTTTGAGTTCAAGCCCTCGTGCAACTTATAAGAAAACAAAACTATCGAGTGCTAATACGAACAAATAAAACAAGGAGTTGTTTGTCAAAACGTTAAAAATTATTTTCGATAATTTCTTCCCTATTAACGCCAACATTTTATTAAACCCGCTTGACTCGTGTGTATCACTTACATACGACTTTAAATTTGTAACCTTGAAGAACATAAATCAAAAAACGTGAATAATTTCAAGCATGGTATGAAGTCAAAGAGATTTTACTTCTCATTTTTAACTTTAAATGGGAGACACGACAGACCAGGAAGTCTTTCATGCAATGATAAATATAATGATATAGATATCGATAATATATTACTAAGGATCGAAGGTCACTGGCTATGAAGAAAGTCAAGATAATTTAAGTAATTAACACACTTTTGTCACATTTCCACGTGTGTATAAAACACTTTATTACATACTCGTTTCTATTCCCCGTTAAGTTACACTGGTACCGGAAACGTCAATATTTTTCAATACACTGACGCCTGAATTTCATATCGGGTGCGTGACGTAATTCAGTGTGTGTTGTTGCACTTTTTTTCTATTTAGTTCTGTATTGTCAATCCTATTCAGGCTATTGAACATATTTATGATATTTACATAATATTTTTACGTTATAAAAAGGTTATTATCTTTGCATCGGGAAATATGCACTCGTTCTTCTGCGGAAGAATATTGCGCTCCTAAAGTCGCGCAATATTTCCATTGAAGAACTTGTGCATATTTCCCGATACAAAGTTAATAACCTATAATTATTTCATTCTCTTAATTGTGTGTGAATAACTATATATCTATATTGTCATTGTTGTTAAAATAAACATATTTATTACAATACAGTATTTATATTGCAACAGCTTATCACCTTTATGCCCCCACACATTTATGTGGGGGACATATAGCGTTGCCGCTGTCCGTACGTGCGTCCGTCATTTCGTATGTCCAGAAACGTTGTATGACTAACTCCTCACACGCTATTAGTATGATTTGCTACAAACTTTCAAAGATGAACAAGCTTGATATGCAGATGACCATAAAGGTACGTAGTTTTTCTGTGACTATTTTTACCACAGTTATGGCCCTTTGATATTTTCTCTTATATGTGGAATGTAGAGAAACATCTCGTGTGTCCAACTCCTCCCACACTAATAGCCTGATTTGCTTAAAAACCGAAGATGAACAAGTTTGATGTGCAGATGACCATTAAGTAAGTATTATACTGCAGTTATAACCCTATGATAGTTTTTGCTATATAGAGGATGGCACAGTATGTTCGGGCATCCGTGTCCTATAGTCACAATTCTAGTTGATTACGTAGGCGGAACCACAACAGCACCGACAGTTTACTCCACAATGAAGAAACAATTCATTATTTATTTATAGACGGTGCGAAATATCCTACAGACGTTGATCGTGCATGCAAAGGCCACTTATGACTTGATATTTCGACCATGATGTCTTACAAGAGATTGTTTAGGCCATTCAGTTGACGTATAGAATGTTTATAGCTGCAAGATAACAGTTAAATGATGGAAACAGTGCGTTAAATACAGCCGACTTAGTGTCCATTAGACAAAGTTGCTATAGTTTCTCTTTTCTTACAGAAAAGATAATAAAGCTTTAGCAAAGTATTTGCACAAGTATTCAATTTAAAGATGCTTTTATTAATAATATATGTCATGTGTTTACGAATCGGATAGAAATATCCGTCCCGAGGGCACCTGCGCATTGGGCGGTAATGAGGCTTGCCGAATTACCGCCCATGCGCAGGTGGCCGAGGGACGGATATTTCCATCCGATTCGTAAACACATGACTGATATTTTTTCTTGCATATCGTCTACATGTTAGCATTTTATTCTGGCAGATTATTTTTCTTGCATACAGTATCTTACAAATAACAGGTAGAAATAGTTTCTTTGTAGCACTCTTTCTTTTAGTAGAGCGCGGGAAATTAACGTCCGTAAGCAGAAGTGACGTCATGATGTTTTGCGTTACGCACAATAACAAAGTTCCACTTAAGTTTTATCGTTTGTAGCGTAACGTTATGTTCTTATGGTAAACTAACGTATTTTGAATCGAGAAATATACTATAAGGAACGGAGAGAAACTATCAAGGTACCTGCTTTTTTCGTATTTTTACATAAACAATATATTATCAGTGCATGAACCACTAGTTGTCATTAACAGCACGAGAGTCATCTGGCATGGGGGGTACCAGATGGGTTTTGCCGGCATGGGTAAAATCACCGGAAACGCCAGTCCGGTGTGCAAGAAAATTTAATATGTAAGAAAAAATTGCAAAGACACAAGAACCAAAACTCTGTCTTGAATAAATAAATATGTATGTAACATGAGGTTCTGCATGTACATTTGTTATTTTGACACCATTAAAGGGAATATAATTAAACTGAATTTCTTTCCCTGCATCAAAATTGAGAAAAAAATGACAAAGCGATCTCCATAACCTCAGATCCACAATCTAAATTCAAGTTTGTTAAGTTCTGTCCATTGTTTTCTCATTTAGGCTAAACCCATTTTAAATTGGGGATCTTATGCTGCTTTTCATGGAATTACAACTAGTCACAGGTGTACTGTCGTATGAACACATATGCAGATGTCTCTAAATTGTTTTTTTTTTCACTTAAATGTTGAGTTCTGTTCAACCTGGGGCTAGAGGACATGAACGTTAGCATGTATTTCCACTACTGTCCATGAACAGGCTCAAGCAAACCTAGCCTGCAACATTTTTGTTTTTGTCGACCTGTGGAGTTTCCACCTTTTCTGATTTATAAATTTTTGTTTGCAGTGTTTTGTAACTTTTTGTAGTATTGTAGCGCTTTTGGAAATGTTTCTCACTCTGTGAACTTCCAGTTTCGTGGATTTTTCAAGCACATTAAGTTGGTAACCGTATTTTTGTTTAATTCAGAAGACAACGACTCAGTATTTCAGTCATCCTGTGTCAGTTGTAAGATCAATTATGAATTTATGAAGTCGCTTCCCCATGGCAAATCTTTGGTTATGGATTCAATTTTTGAAGCTTATGTGATCAATTATTTATTTTATTATTTTAATTTCTGTGTATTTAATTTAAAAACAGCCATGAAGTCAAACTGCTAAAAAATGAAATAATTTCTGTGCATTTAATTTCGATTTAAAAACAGCCATGAAGTCAAATTGCTAAAACATGAATTGACGTTTAACATCACCAACTACTACGGGCACCACCTCCTGATGAAATGGATTAACATGCTCGTAATACATTTCATGCTTTGAATTAACCAATTGTCACTGAATATCTACGGCTCCTCACAATGGGGTATTCGATGCTCGGTGGTTGTATTTATAAGACTTGTCCAATCGTCATTCAGTCTCTAACTTCAGAACTCACAGTAGCATATCGTTGGTCTGTTCAGTTTTCTCTCTTCCGATTACCAGTAGGGTGCTGCCATTTTTGACTCATGCATATTCACTACAAATAGCCTCTACGCCTATGTGTGTTTATGCGCCTTTATGTCAGCCTTTTGTGAAATGCAAGTTATCAACAGCAGGCCGACAAGGAACAATAATTCGTATATGGTATTAATCCGTGCATTGAATGATTTATACTGTGGATTAGAGATTGATAAAATCAATTATTATGCATGATCTAAAAATAGATTCCCGCTAAATAACCACGCAATGAAATAGTCGTTGGTCACGGGGTGTTCGTAATCCTCAGATAATTTTTTGCAATTTGCAGATGCTTCCTTTCATTTGCTTTTTATCTGTCAAGAGTTCTTTCATTTTCTTTCTCGTTTTGTAAATGCATAATGTGTAAAGTGTTTGTGTCTTTTCTATATATAATGCGGGTGCTCGCATGTGGTAATCTCTTGGCAAAAGATCCGGGAGGGCTATTTAATATTGTGGTCTAAACAAAATTCGGTTTTACATCTGCAAAACATGATGTTTAAGTCAGATTATTTTTTAAATATTGCATATGTATTGTGGCCGGTGGCGTCCATTTAAAAGCCGCGACAAATTTTACCGTCAGTTTATAAAATGTCGCGGGCAACTTTCATATCCGCGAGATTTTATGTTGAAATTGTATAAAATATCGCGGCCAAAAGAGACAACTAGTTTTTTTGTCTCACTTCCCCTCTAAAATCTCGCGAATTACTGACGAAACCGCGACATTTTCTGTCTACATAGTAGAATAAGCCATACAAACATATTCTTATTTTAGTTAGCTGATTGCGGCCATTTTAATCCGCGATATTTTTGTTTTCATGCGTACCTTATAAAAAGTCGAGTTTAAACCTCTAAGCCTCGAGTTTTTATGCTGAGAAACGTCTCCCATTAAAAGTCGCGGCTTCTTTGATAAAAAGCCGTGGATTTCTTACCCGCGACTTTTTATGAAAATGCGAATGCAAAGCGCGATTCACCCGGAAGTAAAACGGATAGGAAGTTAGCAGTAGCAGTAGCAGGGGAGCAGCAGCAGTAACAGCAATAGCAGCAGCAGCAGTTTTAGTTACAGCAGTAGTAGCAGAAGTAATAATAATATCTGTCATGTGTTTACGAATCGGATAGAAATATCCGTCCCGAGGGCACCTGCGTATTGGGCGGTAATGAGGCTTGCCGAATTACCGCCCATGCGCAGGTGGCCGAGGGACGGATATTTCCATCCGATTCGTAAACACATGACTGATATTTTTTCTTGCATATCGTCTACATGTTAGCATTTTATTCTGGCAGATTATTTTTCTTGCATACAGTATTTTACAAATAACAGGTAGAAATATTTTCTTTGTAACACTCTTTCTTTTAGTAGAGCGCAGGAAATTAACGTCCGTAAGCAGAAGTGACGTCATGATGTTTTGCGTTACGCACAATAACAAAGTTCCACTTAAGTTTTGTCGTTTGTAGCGTAACGTAATGTTCTTATGATAAACTAACGTATTTTGAATCGAGAAATATACTATAAGGAACGGAGAGAAACTATCAAGGTACCTGCTTTTTTCGTATTTTTACATAAACAATATATTATTAGTGCATGAACCACTAGTTGTCATTAACAGCATGAGAGTCATCTGGCATGGGGGTACCAGATGGGTTTTGCCGGCATGGGTAAAATCACCGCAAACGCCAGTCCGGTGTGCAAGAATAGCACATGTTTTGCTACAACTACTACTGCTGCTGCTGTTGCTACTGCTTGTTTCACAAACTGCTGCTACTGCTGCCGCTGCTGCAATTTTCACGTTTTTCTACTACTGCCAGTGCTACTGCCGATATACGTTTATGCTACTGCTACAGCTACTATCGCTATTGCCAACTTCACGTTTCTGCTACTGCTGCTACTTCTTCTGCTGCTACAGCTACTGCTACTGTTGCTACTGCCGCTGCTACTAATGCTACTGCTGCTGCTGTTACTCCTGCTACTACTGCTGCTACTACTACTGGACTACTGGTGCTACTGCTGCTGCTACTGCTAATGCTACAGCAGCTACAGCTACCGCTGCAACTGCCTTTTTCACGTTCTTGCTACTGCTGCTACTGCTACTGATACAACAGCTTCTGCAACTACTGCTATTGCTTTTACTAATTCTGCTGTTATCGCTACTACTACTACTGCTGCTGCTTCTGGCACTGCTACTACAACTCCTGCAACTTTTACTGCTAATGCAACAGTGCTACTGCTGTAAGTACTTATGCTGCTGCTACTGACAATTTCACTTTTTTTTTTGCTACTGCCGCTACTGCTACTGCTACTGCTACTGCTACTGTTACTGTTACTGATGCTACTACTACTGCTACTGCCACTATTCCTACCCTGCTGATGCTGCTTATGCTACTTCTGCTACTGCTGCTACATCTATTGATACTACTGCTGCTGCTACTTCTACTGCTGCTACTACTAATGCTGCTTCTGCTGCTACTGCTGATACTGCTTATGTCATGTTATTGCAAGTGCTAAGACTGCTACTGCTACTTTTTTTGTTGCCAATTTCATGTTTGTACTACTACTACTGTTGCTAATTCTACTTCCAATTTTACATTTGTACTACTGCTACTGCTACTACTGCTGCTCCTAGATTTACCTTTTTGCTGCTCCTGCTACAGCAATTTCATATCAATTTTGAAAGGAACTGGTGTATTCAAACCACTCCGTCTGCATAAGATATCGCATCTAAAATACTCGCTAAAATACTCGCGGCTTAATCTTTACCCTCGACTTTTTGTAGAATTCCTACTTAAATTGCAAAAAAACTGTCGCGGCTTTTTTTCTGTTCCTCGACTTTTTATAGACTGTCGGAGGATAAAATGTAGAGTCAAACTATAGACGCTACCGGCCACCGGAGTCAAATATTTCCTCGCTTTTTCCAACAACTATTATAACATATCGCGGTTTATATGTTCCTCGCGACATTTTGTACGATTTTGACAGAAAATCTCGCGGATTTGTAAGTTGCCCGCGACATTTTATACACAGACGATAAAATTTCTCGCGGGTTAAAAATGGCCGCAACCGGCCACCATACATATGCGCTAGAAGGAACTTTTGTTAAGCTAAATCTTGTTTCAGTTCAGTTTTTTTTATTATTTTGAATAAAATACATGTAGTATTTCACAATCTCACGTGATATTTGTTTTATATTCTTATTGCATAATATTTTGCACGCTTGACATAAATTATGTGCTACGTATTAAACCAAGGTAAACTTTTACCGGTTACCTGATATTTATACGATCTGGCTGTCACGTATACAGCTAGGGAAGAATAAATACTGATATTTTGTTTTAATATCCTATTTCTTCCCAAGCAAAGGATACTACAATGGATCTCCAAATGGTAAGAATTTTATTTTTCTATTTTGTTTTAGCATAAAAATCGTTTACAATCTAGCTGAATTTAACTTTTTTATGCAGGTTTTACAGTCTATCCACGAACCCACCCTATGTTTGTGTTGTCGTTTATGCGTCATCAAGATAAAGTAAAGTATCGCCATTTACATGCAAAACCTCTTTGCATTGTATTGTTCCGTCCGTCTAGTAGTGTAGGACGCCTCGTCCTCATTTCTTTTGGTTGAAGCCTTATTAGGTCGTCATGTGTGGAACACATCGAACTGGCTTGCTGAAAGTCTGTGGTTCTACAGAAGAGCCCGTCCATGCTTGGAATAAACTAGGACCCACAACTTGGTAATCCCTGAAATTTTCCAAACGACATAAATTGTGTCGTTGTGACTTAAAACATAACTGCTGTGGGTGTAATTCAACCGTCCAATATATGGTGTATGTACAGTACCTCTCCGAGTAACTGGATATTGAACTATTTTCAAAGAATTATACCCCTTAAAATGCATTGACCTCCACTTTTCTTCAATTTTAGTTTGGCTAATGGGTTATAAATTTCGTCAACGTCCATGTGGCTGAAATCTAATCTGTCTTTTTCATTCTTGTAGTTTCTTCCCGGGCATTTAGCACTTGAACTTGGACTGTCCTATTTTTCCGTCTATACGAACCAGATTTTACCTTTTCGCCTGCAACCCACATTAATGACTTTACCAATTTAGTTCATACTCACACTCAACAATTCTTGCGGCAAGACCTACAGATTGACCTATACATGGATGAAATTAAACCTCTCATGACCCGTACCTTCAAATTTTAAACTAAAAAAAGCTTAAAAAACGTTGTTCTTTTTTGTCCTACAACCCGCATGAATGACCCAATTAATTTCATATTCACACTCTTATAAATCTTGTGACAAGAACTTCAACTGACCTATATATAATACTAGATGACTTTGATCTTCGCATGATCTTTGCCTTTAAACTTGAAACCTCATAAAACATCACCTTTGGTTATACACCCGAGGGCATGCTTTTTCGTTTTGACTTGTCTTGGGGGATATTTTCGAGAAAAAAAATGAGGGTTCAGAAAATATTCCTTCTATAGCTTGTCAAGGGGGATGGAAGTCTTTTGAGACAGGGAGTATTTTCCAGGAAAACATGCCTTGCATATAGGTTGTCCAGCGTGGGTCTGTCAAGAGAGGTCTCTGGAGACAGCTTGTCAATGGGTTGTTTTTTCAGAAGAAAATGTCTTCCATACGTAGTCCAGGGGGTGTCTGATTAAAGGGGGCGGGGGAGGGGGTCTTTTGAGACAGCTTTTCTAGGGGGTGTTTTTTTTTCTTTAAAAATGCTTTCCATAGGTTGTCCATAAGTTGTCCAGGGGATGGGTCTGTCAAGGGAAGGGGGTGGTCTCTGGAGACAGCTTGTACATGGGGTGTTTTCAGGAAAAATGCCTTTCATAGGTTGTCCGGTGTTGTCTGTCCAGGGGGGTCTTTGAGATGGCTTGTGCAGGGGGGGAGGGGGTAGGGGCAGGAAAAAATGCCTTCCATAGGTTATCCAGGGGGTACGCGTCAAGGGGGGGGGGTCTTTCACGATGGCGTGTCCAGGAGGGGTATGTTCAGAGGGTACACTGTTACCTTATCCAGGGGAGTTTCCCCTACTTATACTTGTCCAAGGGGTGTGGGGGTTGTTTTAGGGGGGTATGCAAGGGGGTATTTATGGGCTGAAATATGTTTTCCATGAGGGTGTGGTACGGATATTTTCTTGAATAGCCCATTGAAGCGTCCTCTGCCTTAAAAGGAAACCGGTATTTCTGGTTCCTTTTTTGTTATAATTTCAATTTAGCTCGATATTAATGTCACCGGTACCCTTCTCTATTTTTCAGATTGTAACTTTTAAATGCATACGGGACAAGTTTTCTATTATTACTTCTGCGTTTGAAAAGTACGAAAAATACTTTCTGAATGAAGCATATGCGAATATTGAGTCTTGATGAAACACTTGTAAAGTGTATTATGAAATTTTGAAAGGGGTGCGGGTTATGCGCAGAAACCTAACTGGGGGTCTCAGTTAGGTTTCTGCGCAAAAGGTTTTATTTTTATTTAATCTATATTTTATGACAATATACTTACATGTATTAAGTTTCTATACTAAGGCACTAAGATCGTTTTTAGTAAAAATCTAGAGGTCAGGGCCTTTGATATATAGCTTCCTATTTATAACAAGACTATTGAAAAGAAGTAAAAGTACATTACGTTATATAACATTGGACAATTATATAATATGTTTACTTTTGTGCAAAAGTAACTAGAATTTTATATAATGCAAAATAATAAAGGTTAACTTAGCATATTCTTCGTATTGCACTTGTCTATAAGGTTTGATGCAAAATCCTTTTCCTTTCAAAGTAACAGCAGGTTACATTATCTTTTTTAAACGCCCGAAGGGACGTATTATGTTATACCCCCGGTGTCCGTCTGTCCGTCCGAAAGCAATTTCTTGCCCGCTCTGTAACTCTTGAACCTCTTGAAGGATTTCGAAGAAACTTGACACGAATGTTTACCACATCGAGACGACGTGCAGGGCGTATGTTCTGGATAGTTCGCTTCAAGGTTAAGGGCATACTTAGGGGTCAAAGGTCATATGACTTTCTTTCGTGTCCGCTCTGTAACTCTTGAACCCCTTGAAGGATTTCAATGAAACTTGGCACAAATGTTCACCACATCGAGATGTCGTGCATCGCTTCAAGGTCAAGGTCATATGACTTTGTTTTATGTGTATATTGCTCTCAATACCTGTTCTCTTGCTTTATTTGGCTGATCCCTTTTTTGTTCACTTACCATATTTTTAATTAAATACTTCCCTTTTCTATAAATAGCTTTTCTGAAACTTTTTTTATTATTGGCCGTATGGAAAAACTGAGACCACTTTTCTGTGGTACAACATGGATGGTACCTCCAATCCAATTTAGGAGTATTTTGACAGAACTGTACCTTGTAAGGATTTTTTGTGGACTTAGAATTATTTTTTCTGTGAACATTTTTTGTTTGGAATTTCTTCCCTATTGTTATTCCTGTCCTTTGGCTTCAACAGTCAAGTTCTTTAAATTTTGCTCCAATCCTCTGATATAACACTTCGGTCACACTTGCGGGTCAAAGGTCATACCTACGGGCACATTGCGGTGCTCTTGTTGTTATACTGCAACTAAATGAAACGACCAGCATATTCAAATTACCCACTACCTATAAACAAGGTTGCATGAAAACATTCTTGTACTCATAAACTTATCATCAGGTCAGTAATTTATGACTAACAAACAAACAGACGCACTGACGGACGAAATAGAAGAATTGAAGGCTGTTCATAGAATTCATAATGCATTCGTTAATGGTCTAGAATTCATGTAAAAATCTGAATACCCCAAAATGCATGACAGGGTCTATCATTTTCTACTGACTGACTTACATTTATACGAACAAACGGACGCAGGGCCAAAAGGTGACAGAAAAAAAGAGAAAATAAAATCATCTTCAGATTGTCCATATTATCTTCAATATACATGTATATATACCAAGTATTATGATAAATATCTCGTAACTTGTAAGTACTAACAGGATCCACTTTTTATACTCCCAGATTTATGGGGACACATAGCGTTGTTGTTGTCCGTCCGTCATCAAGGGATTACAATATTACTTAGCAAAAGTATTCCCCATAATCAGATGACATGTCATGCGTGAAACCCGGACCTCAAGCTCAAAGGTCACGGTCACACTTTGAGATCAAAGGTCAATAGGGTTTTGTTCCTGTCCGCTCCATAAGTTTGTCATGCAAAATAGGATTTATATATTAGTTGGCACCAATACACTCCTGGATGAGACGACATGTCATAGGCAAAATTTAAGCCACTAGCTCAAAGACCAATGTCACAGATGTAGGTCAAAAGTCCAGAGTATTTTTCCTCCTGTCCTGTCTAAAACTCAACGATTCGTGAAGGGATTTTTAATATTACTTGGCACAAATGGTCCGCATTATTAGACGATGGTTCATGCGCAGCACTCAGACCCCTATCTCAAAGGTCAGGGTCACACTTAGAAGTCAAAGGTCAATATGTGTTTTTCCTGCCTGGTCAATAACTCTGTCATCTATCAAGACATTTTGATATTATTTGACACAAATGTTCCCCATAATGACACAACGTGTCTTGCGCAACACTTATATCCCTAACTTAAAGGTTAAGGTCACAGTGAAAGGTCAATAGGGGTTTTCCTGTTTGATCCTTAACTCTGTCATCCATTACGGTATTTTAATATTACTTGACATATTGTTTATACATCATTGGCAGATATCTGATCATTATTATATACTGTATTAGAGAGAATTAGTTGACTTTGTATTTCATGGCAATAGTTCATTCTCTTGTTTGCTAAGTAATTCCATGAATTTTGAGTTTATCATTAGCAACCTCTATGGGTATAACCTCGTGATTAATTGACGTGTTTCGGCGCGAGTTCCCGTTATACAATCAATATTCACTAATATTTACTGGGAATTCACTGCTCCATATGATGGGATGTAATATTACATATTAGAAACTTTAGTTAAAGTCAAAGTGTTAATTTTCCTACGAATTTAAAGGCTCATAATGCTTTTGTTTACAATGTGGCTGCCACATATTTTGTTATGGGCATAAAATATACCTATTTCTTGTTAAATCCTATTTTCGATAACTGTTTTCTCAAAGATTTGCCAAAGGTTTGAATATAATTAATGAACACAGCAGAAAGCATTATCTAATCCATTGTAAATTATTACCCCCCTTTTAAGGGTCTAAATGCATAGGTTCATGTGTAACATTGAAACATAAAATTAAAAAAAATATGGAATTTTATTGACTGAGTCTTACCATACTATGAGTTCCGAGAAACACGTGTGAAGGGGTTTCCAGAAGGGGTCTTGATCCGAGTCGCATGCAATAGTTCAACAGAGGTCAGCCATAAATTGATTTTCCCATGTCCAGTTTTTATATAGGTAACTTGGTATGAAAATTACTGAAAATAACAGACGTAATGTTAATACGTGACGTATTGCACAATTTCACCTGATATTTGTTTTAAAAATTATCGCACTATATTTTGCATTATCTGCATTAATGTTGTGCTATAAAACCCAGGTAATCTTTCTACCTGGTATTTATACGATCTGACTGTCACGTATACCGCTAGGGGAAAATAAATACTGATATTGCGTTTTAATATCTTTTTATTTCCTATTTCAAGCAGTGGATAACGGATACCGCGATGGTAAGAATATATTTTTTGTTTTTGTTTTATTATAATAGAAAAAATATTTCACAACCGAGCCGAATTTAACTATTTTATGCAAGATTAACAGTCTATCCACGAACCCATCCTTTATTGTGTTGTCGTTTATGCGTCATGAAGATAAAAGTAAACTATCACCATTTAAAACGCGAACCCCCTTTGCACTGTTCAATCCATCTAGTAGTTGAGGTCGCCGGCAATTCACTTGCTTTTCATTTCTGTGGGTTCGAACCTTGACCGACAGTCGTTATGTGTTGAAGCCATCCAACTGGGTTGCAGCAAGTCGATGCTTCTACATAAGAGCCCGTTCATGCCTGAAAAAAAATAGGGATGGAATATTGGGTTATCCTTCCACCCGAAAAGCTCTATCTAGGTGCACATGCCATTAAAAGGGCCATGAAATTGGCCGTAATTTTTTCTCACGTTTTTAACAGAGTTTTAACAGGTCATCATTAAAATTCACCCATTACTTCTTACTATTTAATGGTATTTTCATGACCATAGTTTTAATGCGATATTTTAAAAAGCCATAAAATAAGTACATTAAAACCCTTTGATGGCCATGAAAAGCTGCTTAAAATAAACCATTAAAATAAGTTAATTGGCTCCTTAATATTTCATGAAAATTTTTTAATTGGCATGAAATTAATGTGCCATTAAAAATACACATTAATTCCACATTAAATAGTAAATACTACTGGGGCCATTAATTCTTTTAATACTCTGTTAATGGCCGTTAATTATTAGATTGGTTAATGGTTTCATTAAATAGGTCAGATTCAATTTTAATGAGTTCGTAATATTTTAATGGTATATCAAATTAATGGCCATGAAAATTTGCAATCAGAATTAGATACATTTGTATCTGAAGATAATCAACTTCATATTATTGATATTTGCCGTATTGATCTAAACTACGTATTTCTACACACGTAATAGTATCTATACATATGTACTGTTATGTAAATTGCTAGAAGAATATTTGATTCTTCTTTTTTTCTCTCATTATTTTGTAATGCAATCACATGTAACAGCCTCGTACAAACATTTGTCATATTGTATCATCATTCTGTCATATATTCATATGAAATGAGAAAATGGATATTGTATTGTATTGTGTTGTACTGAGAAGGGATTACAGGTACCGGTTTAAAAGATCAAGTGACCATGTCGGTAGTTTTAACTATTCAACATTTTTATATTGACAAACATTCTGACCAAATTTTTATAGGTACAGACATTAGGCGTCAGGTGTATTCAAAAAGCAACTGTTGATGACAATGTCAGCGGACAATGGGCGATCACAATTTAGCTCTCCTTCAGTACTTTGTGCTCAGGTGCATGCACTTAAACAGCTAAGAGCGAATGTTTGTGGGACTGCATCACAAGTAGCTCCCCCAATCAAGCGTACCACACTCTTTGATTCATTGCAACGAAGAAGCCATTGATCTGCCCATGCCCCAAATAAATTTCAGTCAGACTGTAAATCTTCACAATCATGTATACTGTTCACTTCTCTATAAACCTTAGTTTCTACTCAAGGATTGGAAAATTTTAAAATCTAAACTGGTCTGAACACATTTTATAATGTAAATTACTTACCCCACCCACTATCCTATACAAATGTTGATTATTTGGACCGGAGAAACAAAAACAGAAAAAGTGGCATGCATCAATACGTATTTACCCTTACCAAAATAATGTTGATTGATGTTATCAAATAAATTAATATGTTTTCATCCGACTTTCATTGAAATAAATCCGTTCTTTTTTTGTAAGAACACAATTTGGCAAACATTTGACAAAAAATGGCGTAACTGCATCAAGGGGAAATAACTTTAATGCAACTAAATATAACATCATGATATATTATAGACGATGTGTGTAGTATGTATTTATTGTGATTAAAGTCCATTTTAGAACAATATGGGACTAAAATTATAAGCATTCAATGAAACCAGTGCAAGCCAAAAACAAATAAAAAATAAATATTGTTTGTGCTTCTGAAAATATACGAATCACATTTTACAGAATGAAGGATTTAATGGGCATCAAATTGTTGTTAAGGGCCATTAAGTGTACTCTTAAATGAAATCGTACAGAACCTGAACATTAAATTAAATTTAAGGGCCATGAATAATCCTGTTAAATTCAAAATATACAAAATTTCACTATTTTTTCAAAGCCATTAACATTTTAGCTACCAAGCTAAATTTTTAAAGGCATGATACATGGTCAAAAATGGGTGTTTAATGGTATTTTAACATGTAACCCATTAATATTGTGAAACCTATTAAATAACGTGATGCAAGAATTAATGGGGTAAATTAACAGTTTTTCCTATTTAATGGATATTTTACAGGGTTTTAAACCATGTTTAATGGTATGTGCATCCAGTAGTGAATGTTACTGTTACTGTACCAGCATGTAAATAAGAAATGGACAAATCGTTCGATCATTTTTATTTTTATTTTTTTATTTCTAAATGTAATGCTAGCAGTTTTTAAAAAAGGCAGTACGACAGATTTCATTATCAGATTTTATTATTTCGCCTTTTTATGAAACTGTATCAATCCAGAAAATAATAATAATGCTATTAATTTTGCATATCTTCAGAAAAAGAACAACTTTACACAGTTGACAGAATTTAGTGAATAAAGTTATAAATCAGCTCTATCTGATGAATCATTTAAAAAAACATTTCTTCTATTCAATTACAGATGTAACTGTTTACTGTAACTATAAAAACAAGTTTGCAAGTCATATTAACAAATTATGTAAGATGTTTCAAAAATATATATAAACACAATTTGAGCCTAAGAGATATTTGGTATGACATGCACCAATAATCTGCCTGTCCAATGCATGTTGTCCGAGCGACAGAATTCCTAAACTATTTTCAGCAAGTTGTCCCCTTTTAAAAAAGAATGTCATTTGTCAAGAAATAGTACATGAAAACTACGTTGAACTTAATTATGTGGAATTTCAGCACAGGTACATTATTGCAAATACATCAAGAAGAAGACAAGTAGCAGTTGTTTTTTTTTTTTCAAAGTTTTAAAATTTGTTAAATTATCCGAAAGTGCCGTGCCGTTATGCAGTCTTTTTCAAGAATTCAAGGCATTTACTAGTACCAGTATAATTACTTTATACAGAAATAAACATGTTTATATGGTGTTCAGTTTCCATGTAAAAAAACTCTTTCTTTCTATGATTTGGAGGTGTTTAGATTTTGTTTCAAACATGGACCTAATTATGTACACTTGTCCTAGTTCAAAGACTTAAACAAGCTTCTAACGACAAGGTTTAATTTCTGTTTCAGTTATCGTATCTTTAGGACATGCCTTTATTTTTTCTAGATTAGATTATATCTTGTGCATGACATCTTATTTCGTGCGCACGACATTTTATCTCGAGCGCACGACATCTTATCTGGTGCGCAAAATATTTTATCTCGAGCGCTCGACATCTTATCTCGATCGCTCGACATCTTTTGTCGTGCGCACGACATCATATTTCGAGCGCACGACATTTTATTTCGAGCGCTCGACATCTTATTTATATATTAAATCTTTATTGTGTCAAGATCTTGAATATATCCCTTTGCGTCATCACCAGATTTTTGCTGTTTTTTTTTTTTTGGTTTGTTTGTGTATTTAAACTAATACCCCGCAAAAAGAAAGCAAAAACGGTGGCAATCATACTGATGACCCGAAAATAATATATAGATAAGATGTCGAACACTCAAAACAAGATTTCATGTGCACGAGATAAGGTGTCGAGCGTTCAAGATAAGATGTCGAGCGCACGAGATAAGATGCCGTACGCACGAGAACAGATGATGAGCAATCGAGATAAAATGTCGTTTGCTCGAGATAAAATGTCGCGCGCTCCGGATAAGATGTCGTTTGCTCGAGATAAAATGTCGTGCGCACGACATCATTTATATTTAAAATAATAGTGTCATGTCATAAATCTACCATCATAGTTTATTCTGATTTTACTGTAGTTTTCTCGCAGCCAGATTATTGCAAACAAGTGTGTGTAGTCCATGTTTTATAATTTTATTCCAAGTGATTTTGTGCGCTAGAACACGCATATATTTATACATTTTATATTCATTTGTGAATTTCTAAATGTTCAAATATTTTCTGCAAAAGCTGACTAATTGGCTGTAGCAGAAAAATCATCTTATCCACGAAATCTACTGATATATTGGGTGTTATTGTGTATTTACGTTCATAATTAACTAATCTACTGATTAACAAGCTTATCTAGCAGGTCAGCCTTTGTTAGGTATTCGTTGCTTGACAGTAAACATTTATCGGAAACCTGTCAGACGAAGTTTTGACAAAGGTTTTAAGAATTGATGGGGTCAACCTCTCGTAAGGGGTCAACAAAAGCTGTACAACTACATCCGAGCTGCGGTGCAGTTACGCAATATAATGGTTTATGACCGTTGCCTTTTCTCATAGGGTAGTGCAATTGTTCACGCAAATTTCACAGATTACACTTTGAGAGTTTTTTCCAAATCTATTCGACAGTTTTGCAGAATCTTTATTTCTGACGATGCTTCTACCCGGGTATAAATAGCAGTCAAAATAGGTACTATGGTAGAAACTGAGCCCATACCAATCACACCTTAATTTGTCATGTATGGGACTTGATGCAATCAACTAGTTTATAACACCGAAGACACACGTGAAGTTACAATTTGATATCTGCATTTGTTTTTGCAGATAGTAACTTGCACGCATAACTTTAACCAGAATTTTCTAAGTCCAATAGAAGCATAATTTGCCCAAAATACATGTCAGAGTTATGAGACTTGACGCAGTGAGGTTGGTAATTGATCTAGAAAAAGAAAACATTAATTTCAAATCCATGTGCCTTTAAATGATAGCCATATGTACTTGCATACAAAACTTTAACCAAGGTATGATGCCGATGCCAACGCCAGGGTAAGCACAATAGGTAGACAATACATAAATGTTCGTCAACTGTAAAATGTAGGGACATCAATTAATTGTCTAGTCGCTGTCCGCGAAATAGATACATAGGATTTTACATATTTACATTTTCGTTTTGTTTAACTTATCTTCTGCATCAGTTATTTTCGAGCAGCACTTATTTTCGATATACGTCAACTGAATAAATATACAAGTAAACAAAGAATGAATGTAAAGTGCAAAATGTTTTTAACAAATTAATGTTACCAGAAACGTTCACAGTTAGTTTGTATATTTAGCCAAGTTACTTGTATTGGGGAAGATTTCTGAATAAAAGTCAATAGTATATATATTATAGTGACACTTAAGTGTAATACACATACATGTTTAATATTATAACAGATTTACATAGAGCCTTTTTCCATGATAAACACATTCCAAGGCGCATTACATAACGCAAAGGCAGCCTCTCACGGCGCATCTTAAATTACGGACAGAAATGAAAGCTTTGAATGAAAATAGATTGATGTAACTAGATACATTCACCATTAGTTTGTATATTTAACAGATTTGTAATATATCTTTAATTCTTGACCTATGTCTTCAAGCCTTTAATGAATACCAGTGATGTAAACATCTGATTTAAGTAAATCTGCAGTTGATATCCTTTTCTAGATATCGGCGAGAAAGTATTTCATTTTTTTTTTTACTTTTATCTATTATCTATTTCAAGGACGGCGTCGTCGAACTGAATGTTGGGGGGACATTGATGACAACATTGATGAGTACGCTGAAAAAGGAACCTAGAAGTAAGCTAGCAGTCATGTTTAGTCTACCTGAAGCCATCGCAAAAGACAAAAACGGTCGCTGTTTTATAGACTGCGACAGTGAAATATTTGCATACATTTTAAATTTCCTCCGATCTGGCACCTTACCACGACAGGAACGGGTTTTAGAGGTGTATGATCTCGCTTTGTTTTTTCAAATTCAGTCATTGGTTTCACAGTTAGAACACAACTACGCCATACAATACCGAAACCAAATTACCGAACAATATAAATGCTTGAGAAAAAGTGGAGAGTACGAGCAACAGAAAAAAAATATTGTCGAAAAGATTCTAGAAAACCTGCACTGCACTCCTAGAGGAGATATTTCAATATACGTGACTGAAGCGTCAGGCTCCTGCATCGATTGCCCAATAAGGCCTGCCCATGTGTTTCTACAGCTCCCTTCCAATTTGTGTGATAGGGGGAGGGTTGAGGAGCTGAGGGCGTTACTTATATATGATTTGTGTGAACTTGGATTTGCAAAATCCATAGTTACTAAGAAAATAAATCGTAGTTGCGACTCTTGTGGGACGTTGTTTAAAGGCAAAGAGATTGTTCTGGTCGCACACTAACTGTAACTATAAAGCAAGAAAGACTTTCATGCATGGACGAAATATATATAGTAAGTGTTTTATGATCTTTAGCGGTACACGTTAATTTTTGTTAATTTCATGTTACTCGCAAAGGTACATTTAGGAATTATAATTTAGAGACTGAAATATGTTAAATATATGTGAACAAGCATCCTTTGTGTATCTCTAGATGTTTTCGGCACAATGTATGTGTACAATAAACGATCAAATTCAAGGAGCCGTATACTTATGAAAGTACAACATTTACAGTACATTTTGCATCTGTGTGAGAACGGATTTAGAAGTAATAACAGTGCTTAAAGGCTTTATGAAGAAATGTGGTTCTAGAAAGAAACAATACCAAAATTTATTTCAGGAAATATGCACTATGCACAAGTAGAATTAATGCCTTAGACAAATCCTACAATATATAAATATATAAAATACAAGAACTGCATGACAGTTTGTAACTTCATTAAATTATAAATGTTCCTTAATGTTAAATCCACACCAAACACTTCGTATGAACATTGACAGCCGACAACCCTTGTGAAAGTAATTCCTCAACGAATGAATTTCCATAAGAATCCAGTATTCTAGTAATATTCCTTTAATAAAGTTTTAATTGTACTACAACTATTACAAAGGATTTTAACTCCGACGAGAATAAGATAAGAAAAGAGTTTCCTTAGATATAGACGACCAAACGTTCCAGCATATGTTTTTTACAACATAATTATAAAAAAAAAAACTTTATCTTATTTGGAAAGAAAGTTACCGGGAGATTCTAAAGGGTTCTTTGTTTTTTGTTTTGTTTGTTTGTATGTTTTGGATTAAACGCCGTTTTTCAACAGTATTTCAGTCATGTAACGGCGGGCAGTAAACGTAACTAGTGTTCCTGGATTCTGTACCATTCAGTACAAACCTGTTCTCTGCAAGTAACTGTCAACTTCTCCACATGAATTATCAGTGGTGGAGGACGAATGATTTCAAACACAATGTATTTTATCAAATCGTCACGGAGATCATACGCTCCACCCGGGGACGGAACTCTGCGATCCGTAGACCAAAGCTCTTCCTACTGATCTAAGCGGGCGGGCTTTTGTATTTTGATGTTTTAATGTACATTTTTTTGTATTTTGATAAGTTTACTTAAAGTTTCCAGGTTTAAAGGTTTTTTATCTGAAATAAATGGGAGCTATTATGTTCCGCGGTTATATAAATATTTTTTTGTAAGAAAATATTTGTTATGTGTGATTTATTTCAATAATCATGTAAATAATTATGTAATTTGACTGGATATTGATTGTCAATTCTATGCATCTATTGTAAGTCATTTGTAATTTTGTAAAAGAATGAAAGTTTTCTTAGCTTGATGTTATTGTATATATGTTTTATACTGATGTTTGTAATTGGTTGAAACACTAATAAAATAGCTATAGCTAAATGGACGTAAATGCATTTCATTTATTTTGTAAGTATCTTGTGACTTTGTCTAAATAGATTTAGGTAGGTATTAAGATTAGATAAAATTATGTGATTGCATGATTCAAGTTTTCTGTCAGACTGACATGTTACTAACAATTTTTTAAAATAAGTGTAAAATATCAAACTTGTCCAAATGTATTAGCAAAAAAGCTAAGTATTGCGTAAGAAGAATATCGGACATGAACACGAAGAAATTGTTTTAGCCTTTTAACAGTGTATCAGCTAAACATTAATTTTGATCATACGAAGTACAATGAATTTCTAAGGGTCAATAAATTTTAATCTATTCTGGTGACAAGGAATACTACATCCTAATATTTAATATATTTTGTAAATAGAAATCAGTACACTTCATACTTTGTCTTATAATTGTCTTGTATAATTATGTACCAGTTTTCTTCTTGTATTTATAATCATGCACGAATGTTTATTGTAAAATCCATTGGCGTATAGATTGGTTATCTAAATTACCATAAAGAATTGATTGAATTGCATTTACGTTTTACAATATATATTTAGCAAAATGGCTTTTTATATATTCCTTTTACACATAAAACTACAGTTTTTCGATAAAGGATAGCTAGCTTTGGTGCTCGTTGTTCAGTTAAAGAGAGAAGAACCGATATTAATTGCTGCATGCTTGTGAAATATCGGTGGCGAGAAGTCTCTGATAAGCAATTACTTTCTGTTCTTTTAAAATGATGTTTAGTAAATCAATTTCAACTTGGTTAATGGAGAGGAATGTCGCTATATCTGAATCGTTATCATTGATTTGTTTACTTTTCTGATGCTGTGTTCAATGAATGACGACTTCTTTCTAATTGCATTAAAGTGTTTACCTAATTCATGGGCTTGTGATTAATATATGTGTTTATTGAGAGACGTTGGACAAAAATTTGTCTGGTGATTTCGAATCGTCGTGGTCGGTCACTGGTCAAGAATACATGTTTCATGTCATACAACGTGTGGAAGTTTAACGTTTAATTAATTGTTACGGTTTTCAGGAATTTTAGCTGATAAAAACATTTTTGCTTCTCTGATATTTTTAATTTTGTAAAATGATTATGTTTGCATTTCATATTTAACCTGTAGATTTCCGAAAGATTTTTCGTTGCCTCTGTTCATTGTAGATTTCCGAAAGATTTTTCGTTGCCTCTGTTCATATGCATATGTTACTAGTATTAGGAAACTAAGATACAATAACGCTGGTATAAAACGTAAGACAAACGTGAAAGAAGCTAAATTACACGAACATCGACAAGCATTCATGTCCTCTCAAATGTGTTTGAGTACGCGTGAGCAAATATTCTCAATAGAGAAGGAAGTTTTTCAATGCCTGAAGTGGTATTTTATCTTTCATGTTAATCGCTGTTTATCAGCATGGTCATGATATGCACCTGGAATATTTAAACGATCAATCTGGGAAATATACATGTATTAAATATCCATTAATCTTCATATTTCAAACAGTGGCAACCACAGCAATAAGGGCATTATAGCCACATACAAATTCCTGCCACTTAGGGTACCTGAAATACAAAGTAAAATGACAAATCTTATATATCAGTACCTAGCAATGATTATAACTCTGATACTGACTGTACTCTGAATCTATGATCTTAATTTCCCAGATTGATCGTTTAAATATTCCAGGTGCATATCATGACCATGCTGATAAACAGTAATGTTTAGTTATACATGTATGTGACAGGTATTGATGTTTAGTTATCTGTGATAGGTAGTGATGTTTAGTTGTCTGTGACAGATAATAAGTGTCGTTAAAACATATATGAGCCGTGCCATGAGAAAAACCACATTGTGGGTTTGCGACCAGCATGGATCCAGAATATTTGCTCACGCGTACTCAAACACATTTGAGAGGACATGAATGCTTGTCGATTAAATGTTCGTGTAATTTAGCTTCTTTCACGTTTGTCTTACGTTTTATACCAGCGTTATTGTATCTTAGTTTCCTAATACTAGTAACATATGCATATGAACAGTGCAGTCTGATCAGGATCCATACTGTTTTCTGTTACGACAGTATAGGTATCATGTCATGTGATGTTCAGTGATGAGTATTGATCCTGATCAAACTGCATGGATGTGCATGCTGATCTGGATCTATACTGGTTGCAAACACCATAAGGCTGGTTTTTGCATGACGCAGCTCAGTTACATATTTAAGAAAGTAGATGCATGTTTTCTTCTTTCATTGGGTTATGAACAGCATTTGTGCTTAAAGTGAATGAAGTCTGAAGGACTTTACGATAACGTTGAATAGTCCAAATGTTTTTCATAAACAAATGGAAGATGAAAATATGCATTTTATTCATTTATATTTACAATCAATATTTCCTTTTAAAATGGATGATGGAAATTATTTTATCAAATATAAGAAAATTGCACATCTAAATATAAGAAAATGGTATGATGTTAAAATCAACTGAACCAGTGTTTAATTAATGTCCAATCAAATGCGTGCACTGATGTGTCAATGGCAAAATAATGTAATTCATAAAGTTATGACTTACATCCGCTATAATAGAAATAAAGAACCTTTTTCATTTGGACTGTAAATATGAGATAATTTAACAGAGTAAAACCTTTCTGTAAATACCAGTCATGGGAACAGTGAAACATGGTATTTGTTGACAGGTGATTTCTATTAACTGGTTAAAAATTCACTGATAATGGTGTGACCTGAGTTTAAAAATAGTGGTTTGTGAAGACAGGTTTTATAATTTGGGTCTTTATTCATAGGTGGTCTATAACATGGGTTTGAATGTACAAACATGTATACATGTATTACTATACACTTTATACCATAGTAGAATTAACTTTTACAGAAAACATATACTAGTATGCCATGGAAGAAATGACAGTCATGGAGCAAAATAATGTCATTAATCCCGAAAACAATAAGCTTTAATTATATAATATATGATTGATAATCAGCTTACAGTTCAGTCTGTCCCTCTTTAGACTGACTTTAAGAATAAATTCACTAAACAAATGGTATAGTTAACACATGCTTTATAGACAACTGCTTATAAACATAAAATTGGCATTGCTTACAGTAATGTATGGGTGTTAAAGCCAACCTTGGTCAAGTGAATCCTGGCTCATTTGAATTTGGAGATTTATTCAAGGGAAAATGACTGAATCTATCATACTATACATGAATTTTATTTCTGTATTTCAGAGAGAGACACAAATGCAGAAGCTTTGCAGTTGATCAGGGCCCAAAACGAAATCATGAAAGAACTCACTACATCCGTTAAAATTCTAACTAGTTCTGTAAATTCTCTTAAAAATAGCATTGACACTTTAGACACTCAGAACAGCTTATTTAATTTTTAGATTAACAGCCATCATGGCCATTACTTTTTATGTTGTTAAAAACACAGTGTATGTTATTTTTAAACTGTGTTGAATAAACACAATATGTATTTATTTATTTTCATACAAGTACAGTTATCTGTGACAGGCAGTGATGTTTAGTTGTCTGTGATAGGAAGTGATGTTTAGTTATCTGTGACAGATAGTGATGTTTAGTTATCTGTGACAGGCAGTGATGTTTAGTTACCTGTGACAGGCAGTGATGTTTAGTTATCTGTGACATGTAGTGATGTTTAGTTACCTGTGACAGGCTGTGATGTTTAGTTATCTGTGATAGGAAGTGATGTTTAATTACCTGTGACAGATAGTGATGTTTATTTCTCAGTGACAGATAGTGATGTTTAGTTATCTCTGACAGATAGTGATGTTTAGTTGTCTGTGACAGGTAGTGATATTTAGTTATCTGTGACAGATAGTGATGTTTAGTTGTCTGTGACAGGTAGTGATGTTTAGTTATCTGTGACAGATAGTGATGCTTAGTTGTCTGTAACAGGTAGTGATGCTTAGTTTTCTGTGACAGGAAGTGATGTTTAGTTATCTCTGACATGTAGTTATGTTTAGTTGCCTGTGACAGATAGTGATGTTTAGTTATTTGTGACAGATATTGATGTTTAGTTGTCTGTGATAGGTGGTGATGTTTAGTTGTCTGTGATAGGTAGTAATGTTTAGTTATACATGTATGTGACAGGTATTGATGTTTAGTTATCTGTGATAGGTAGTGATGTTTAGTTGTCTGTGACAGATAATAAGTGTCGTTAAAACATATATGAGCCGTGCCATGAGAAAAACCACATTGTGGGTTTGCGACCAGCATGGATCCAGACCAGCCTGTGCAGTCTGGTCAGGATCCATGCTGTTCACTTTCAAAACCTATAGCAATTAGAGAAACTGTTAGCGAACAGCATGGATCCTGACCAGACTGCGTGGATGTGCAGGCTGGTCTGGATCCAGGCTGGTCGAAAACCCACTATGTTGGTTTTCTCATGGCGCGGGTCAATTATATGCTCGATATGTAAGTTAAGGAATAACATTTAGGTAATTGAATTAAAAGTAATGATGGAGTAAAAATCAATTATGGATACTGTAAAAAGAAAGAATTACTCAAATTACCCACTAGTTCTTTATGACAAAAGTGATATTTAACCATAAATCAAAATAGCATCAAAAATTAAAGGGAGGTAATAAATTTCAAAGACATAACTGATATACAGGAAGGAAAAGAATATAAAAATTTAGAAAACAAAGCAATGGTGGTTCGTAAAGTGTACACAGTTGATGACATTAATTTTTTAACCAGTTATGACCAGTACTTTTCTAAGTGTTAAGGTAAATGAGCAAGCATACATATACAGGAAATTCAGAAAACGTATTATAAACAACAATAGTTTGAAATGGTCTGCCAAGTGCTCGGACTTGTTTAACAAATGTCAGACACTGTTAAGTACAGTTTCAAGATTTTTAAGAAATATAGTATTTTCGCTTCTCTGAAACTGTCACTGTTTGTCAGATTCTTGTATAGAGGGAATATATATATATAAAGTACAGGTCAAGTTATTTTTTTCTAGTCTAATAATTTTTGACGGAGTTATAGCCCCTTTTTGACTGAAAATTCTGATACAAAAATTTGTCAGCTTTAAAACTTTTTACTTGATTATCGTTTTCAGCACACAGGTGTATATTTCATAAAGTGCAGGTCAGGTTCCATTTTTTTTACAGACCAATAATTTTTGACCGAGTTTTGGCCACTTTTCGATACAAAATTCTGTTACAAAAACTTGTCGGCATATTAACTTTTGAATGGATTTATAGATTGAACTTATTTCTGGTAAACATGTATAAATCTATAAAGTGCAGGTCAAGTTTAATTTTTTCTGGTTGTGGCCCTTTTTCCACTAAAATTATAAAGTTTGACAAAAATGTCTTTTCCACACATTACTTATTCTGAGGCATTTGTTATCTACTGTGACATTTATTTTTGTTATAATTTATTACTGAATGTTTTGTTATGAAATTACACAGTATAAATTAATTTGAATACATGACATAAAGCAATACAAATTAAACTGTCATCGTTGTTATTCTTGGACCATAACAGTATTCTTCTTCATGTGAATAAATTATGTGTTATTGAGCCTTCAGAAAAATAGGACTGGGACTCTTTTCTAAGATTTAACCTAGTAGTTGACCCCAGATGACCCATATACAACCCAAACGTAGATTTCATCAAGGCAAACATTCTGACAAAATTTAAACAAGAGGGTCATGATGACCCTG